>NW_027018064.1:0-96621 GCF_032854445.1 Liolophura sinensis | reverse complement strand
TTCCATGGAATAAGAGCCGTTGCTGGGCACGTGATTATGACATCAATGATCATTCAATTGTCCACTACAGCCAAAAGTATTGGTCGGAGAGCAACGCGGATTGCACCATTCGATTTCTTGTTACAAAATACGTCGGATTAGCCTCTTACCAGCAGCACTGGAACAGTTTTTCCACTTTTGCATTTTTGCCTGGTCTTTTTGTTAATTGAAACCGGCTACACTGTACTCTGTACAATCGCGACTGGTCATTACTATATTCAACTTTTGACTATAAGTTATGTGCTATTCGGTAGCCCACAAGACCTGAAATCTTTGGGTTAAGCGCATTTAACTCACCGAGCAATTGTGTTACTTCTAAGTGCAAGACAATCTCAATGTCTTTATTTACGTGTAGAAAAAACCACACCATTTGAACATAAAAAACACAAGGTACTTGATACAGTCTGCTGTAAAAAGTACAACTAAAAACTGACCCACATCAATAAGGTGCCAAAAGATGCGGAATTGGGTCAGGCATCGGCAGCTGTTGAAAAATTGCAAATTTCCCTTGTTTCCATGGAGTAAGATCCGTTGCTGGGCACGTGATTATGACATCAATGATCATTCAATTGTCACTACAGCCAAAAGTATTGGTCGGAGAGCAACGCAGATTGCACCATTCGATTTCTCGTCACAAAATACGTGGGATTAGCCTTTGCCAGCAGCACTGGAACAGTTTTTCCACTTTGCATTTTGGCCTGGTCTTTTTGTTAATTGAAATCGGCTACACTGTACTATGTACCATCGCGACTGGTCATTACTATATTCAACTTTTGATTATAAGTTATGTGCCCTTCGGTAGCCCAGAAGACCTGAAATCTTTGGGCTAAAGCCCATTTAACTCACCCAGCAATTGCCTTACTTCTAAGTGCAAGACAATCTCAATGTCTTTATCTACGTGTAGAAAAACCACACCATTTGTACATAAAAAAATTCAAAGTACTAGATACAGTCTGCTGTAAAAAGTACAAGTTGAACACTGACCCACATCAATAAGGGTGCCAAAAGATGCGGAATTGGGCCAGGGCATCGGCAGCTGTTTAAAAATTGCAAATTTCCCTGGTTTCCATGAGTAAGAGCCGTTTCTAGGGAAGTGATGTTGTCATTAATGATCATTCAATTGTAGCTACAGCAAAATATATTAGTCGGAGAGCAACGTGGTTTGCACCATTCAATTTCTTGTCACAAAATACGTCGGATTAGACTTTTACCAGCAGCACTGGAACAGTTTTCCACTTTTGCATTTTTGCCTGGGTCGTTTTGTTATTTGAAATCGGCTACACTGTACTCTGTACAATCGCGACTGGTCATTACTATATTCAACTTTTGATTATAAGTTATGAGCCCTTCGGTAGCCCAGAAGACCTGAAATCTTTGGGCTAAGCCCATTTAACTCACCCAGCAATTGCGTTACTTCTAAGTGCAAGACAATCTCAATGTCTTTATCTACGTGTAGAAAATCCACACCATTTGTACATAAAAAACACAAGGTACTTGATACAGTCCTGCTGTAAAAAGTACAACTAAACACTGACCCACATTTATAAGGTGCCAAAAGATGCGGAATTGGGCCAGGCATCGGCAGCTGTTAAAATATTGCAAATATCCCTTGTTTCCATGGAGCAAGAGCCGTTGCTGGGCACGTGATTATGACATCAATGATCACTGAATTGTCGCTACAGCCAAAAGTATTGGTCGGAGAGCAACGCGGTTTGCACCATTCGATTTCTCGTCACAAAAATACGTCGGATTAGCTCCTTACCAGCAGCACTGAACAGTTTTTCCACTTTTTGCATTTTTTCCTGGTCCTTTTTGTTCATTGAAACCGGCTACACTGTACTATGTATCATCGCGTCTGGTCATTACTATATTCAACTTTTGACTATAAGTTATGTGCCCTTCGGTAGCCCAGAAGACGTCAAATCTTTGGGACAAGCCCATTTAACTCACCCAGCAATTGCCTATTTCTAAGTGCAAGACAATCTCAACGTCTTTATCTACGTGTAGAAAAACCACACCATTTGTACATAAAAAACACATGGTACTTAATACAGTCTGCTGTAAAAAGTACAACTAAACACTGACCCACATTTATAAGGTGCCAAAAGATGCGGAATTGGGCCAGGCATCGGCAGCTGTTGAAAAATTGGAAATTTCCCTGGTTTCCATGGAGTAAGAGCCGTTGCTGCGCACGTGATTATGACATCAATGATCACTGAACTGTCGCTACAGCCAAAAGTATTGGTCGGAGAGCAACGCGGTTTATCACCATTCGATTTCTCGTCACAAAATACGTCGAATAAGCTCTTATCAGCAGCACTGGAACATTTTTTCCACTTTTGCATTTTTTGCCTGGTCTTTTTGTTAATTGAAATCGGCTACACTGTACTCATGTACAATCGCGACTGGTCATTACATATTCAACTTTTGACTATAAGTTATGTGCCCTTCGGTAGCCCACAAGACCTGAAATCTTTGGGCTAAGCGCATTTAACTCACCTAGCAATTGTGTTACTTCTAAGTGCAAGACAATCTCAATGTCTTTTTCTACGTGTAGAAAACCACACCATTTGTACATGAAAAAAAACACAAGGTACTTGATACAGTCTGCTGTAAAAAGTACAACTAAACACTGACCGACATATATAAGGTGCCAAAAGATGCGGAATTGGGTCAGGCATCGGCAGCTGTTGAAAAATTGCAAATTTCCCTGGTTTCCATGGAATAAGAGCCGTTGCTGGGCAACGTGATTATGACATAAATGATCATTCAATTGTCACTACAGCCAAAAGTATTGGTCGAGAGCAACGCAGATTGCACAATTCGATTTCTCGTCACAAAATTACGTCGGATTAGCTCCTTATCAGCAGCACTGGAACAGTTTTTCCACTTTTGCATTTTGGCCTCGTCTTTCTGTTAATTGAAATCGGCTACACTGTACTCTGTACCATCGCGACTGGTCATTACTATATTCAACTTTTGACTATAAGTTATGTGCCCTTCGAAAGCCAGAAGACGTCAAATTTTTGGGCTCAGCCCATTTAACTCACCCAGCAATTGTCTTACTTCTAAGTCCAAGACAATCTCAATGTCTTTATCTACGTGTAAAAAAACCACACCCATTTGTACATAAAAAAACACAAGGTACTTGATACAGTCTGCTGTAAAAAGTACAATTGAACACTGACCCACATCAATAAGGTGCCAAAAGATGCGGAATTGGCCAGGCATCGCAGTTGTTTTAAAAAATTGAAATTTCCCTGGTTTCCATGGAATAAGAGCCGTTGCCTGGGCACGTGATTATGACATAAATGATCATTCAATTGTCACTACAGCCAAAAGTATTGGTCGGAGAGCAAACGCGGATTGCACCATTCGATTTCTTGTTACAAAATACGTCGATTAGCCTCTTACCAGCAGCACTGGAACAGTTTTTTCCACTTTTGCATTTTTGCCTGGTCTTTTTGTTAATTGAAACCGGCTACACTGTACTCTGTACAATCGCGACTGGTCATTACTATATTCAACTTTTGACTATAAGTTATGTGCTATTCGGTAGCCCACAAGACCTGAAATCTTTGGGTTAAGCGCATTTAACTCACCGAGCAATTGTGTTACTTCTAAGTGCAAGACAATCTCAATGTCTTTATTTACGTGTAGAAAACCAGACCATTTGAACATAAAAAACACAAGGTACTTGATTACAGTCTGCTGTAAAAAGAACAACTAAAAACTGACCCACATGAATAAGGTGCCAAAAGATGCGGAATTGGGTCAGGCATCGGCAGCTGTTGAAAAATTGCAAATTTCCCTTGTTTCCATGGAGTAAGAGCCGTTGCTGGGCACGTGATTATGACATCAATGATCATTCAATTGTCACTACAGCCAAAAGTATTGGTCGGAGAGCAACGCAGATTGCACCATTCGATTTCTCGTCACAAAATACGTCGGATTAGCCTCTTGCCAGCAGCACTGGAACAGTTTTTCCACTTTTGCATTTGGCCTGGTCTTTTGTTAATTGAAATCGACTACACTGTACTATGTACAATCGCGACTGGTCATTACTATATTCAACTTTTGATTATAAGTTATGTGCCCTTCGGTAGCCCAGAAGACCTGAAATCTTTGGGCTAAAGCCCATTTAACTCACCCAGCAATTGCCTTACTTCTAAGTCCAAGACAATCTCAATGTCTTTATCTACGTGTAGAAAAACCACACCATTTGTACATAAAAAATTCAAAGTACTAGATACAGTCTGCTGTAAAAAGTACAATTGAACACTGACCCACATCAATAAGGTGCCAAAAGATGCGGAATTGGGCCAGGCATCGGCAGCTGTTTAAAAAATTGCAAATTTCCCTGGTTTCCATGGAGTAAGAGCCGTTTCTAGGGAAGTGATGTTGTCATTAATGATCATTCAATTGTAGCTACAGCAAAATATATTAGTCGGAGAGCAACGTGGTTTGCACCATTCAATTTCTTGTCACAAAATACGTCGGATTAGACTTTTACCAGCAGCACTGGAACAGTTTTTCCACTTTTGCATTTTTGCCAGGTCGTTTTGTTATTTGAAATCGGCTACACTGTACTCTGTACAATCGCGACTGGTCATTACTATATTCAACTTTTGACTATAAGTTATGTGCCCTTCGGTAGCCCAGAAGACCTGAAATCTTTGGGCCAAGCCCATTTAACTCACCCAGCAATTGTCTTACTTCTAAGTCCAAGACAATCTCAATGTCTTTATCTACGTGTAAAAAAACCACACCATTTGTACATAAAAAACACAAGGTACTTGATACAGTCTGCTGTAAAAAGTACAACTGAACACTGACCCACTTCAGTAAGGTGCCAAAAGATGCGGAATTGAGCCAGGCATCGGCAGCTGTTGAAAAATTGCAAATTTCCCTGGTTTCCATGGAGTAAGAGACGTTTCTAGGCACGTGATTATGACATAAATGATCATTCAATTGTCACTACAGCCAAAAGTATTGGTCGGAGAGCAACGCGGATTGCACCATTCGATTTCTTGTTACAAAATACGTCGCATTAGCCTCTTACCAGCAGCACTGGAACAGTTTTTCCACTTTTGCATTTTTGCCTGGTCTTTTTGTTAATTGAAACCGGCTACACTGTACTCTGTACAATCGCGACTGGTCATTACTATATTCAACTTTTGACTATAAGTTATGTGCCCTTCGGTAGCCCAGAAGACCTGAAATCTTTGGGCTAAGCCCATTTAACTCACCCAGCAATTGTCTTACTTCTAAGTGCAAGACAATCTCAATGTGTTTATTTACGTGTAGAAAAACCAGACCATTTGTACATAAAAATCACAAGGTACTTAATACAGTCTGCTGTAAAAAGTACAATTGAACACTGACCCACATTTATAAGGTGTCAAAAGATGCGGAATTAGGTCAGGCATCGGCAGCTGTTGAAAAATTGCAAATTTCCCTGGTTTCCATGGAGTAAGAGCCGTTGCTGTGCACGTGATTATGACATAAATGATCATTCAATTGTCACTACAGCCAAAAGTATTGGTCGGAGAGCAACGCGGTTTGCACCATTCGATTTCTCGTCACAAAGTACGTCGGATTAGCCTCTTGCCAGCAGCACTGGAACAGTTTTTCCACTTTTGCATTTTGGCCTGGTCTTTTTGTTCATTGAAATCGGCTACACTGTACTATGTATCATCGCGACTGGTCATTACTATATTCAACTTTTGACTATAAGTTATGTGCCCTTCGGTAGCCCAGAAGACGTCAAATCTTTGGGCCAAGCCCATTTAACTCACCCAGCAATTGTCTTATTTCTAAGTGCAAGATAATCTCAACGTCTTTATCTACGTGTAGAAAAACCACACCATTTGTACATAAAAAACACATGGTACTTAATACAGTCTGCTGTAAAAAGTACAACTAAACACTGACCCACATTTATAAGGTGCCAAAAGATGCGGAATTGGGCCAGGCATCGGCAGCTGTTTAAAAAATTGCAAATATCCCTTGTTTCCATGGAGTAAGAGACGTTGCTGGGAACGTGATTATGACATAAATGATCATTCAATTGTCACTACAGCCAAAAGTATTGGTCAAAGAGCAACGCAGATTGCACCATTCGATTTCTCGTCACAAAATACGTCGGATTAGCCTCTTACCAGCAGCACTGGAACAGTTTTTCCACTTTTGCATTTTGGCCTGGTCTTTTTGTTAATTGAAATCGGCTACACTGTACTATGTACAATCGCGACTGGTCATTACTATATTCAACTTTTGACTATAAGTTATGTGCCCTTCGGTAGCCCAGAAGACGTCAAATTTTTGGGCTAAGCCCATTTAACTCACCCAGCAATTGTCTTACTTCTAAGTCCAAGACAATCTCAATGTCTTTATCTACGTGTAAAAAAACCACACCATTTGTACATAAAAAACACAAGGTACTTGATACAGTCTGCTGTAAAAAGTACAACTGAACACTGACCCACTTCAGTTAGGTGCCAAAAGATTCGGAATTGAGCCAGGCATCGGCAGTTGTTTAAAAAATTGCAAATTTCCCTGGTTTCCATGGAATAAGAGCCGTTGCTGGGCACGTGATTATGACATCAATGATCATTCAATTGTCACTACAGCCAAAAGTATTGGTCGGAGAGCAACGCGGATTGCACCATTCGATTTCTTGTTACAAAATACGTCGGATTAGCCTCTTACCAGCAGCACTGGAACAGTTTTTCCACTTTTGCATTTTTGCCTGGTCTTTTTGTTAATTGAAACCGGCTACACTGTACTCTGTACAATCGCGACTGGTCATTACTATATTCAACTTTTGACTATAAGTTATGTGCTATTCGGTAGCCCACAAGACCTGAAATCTTTGGGTTAAGCGCATTTAACTCACCGAGCAATTGTGTTACTTCTAAGTGCAAGACAATCTCAATGTCTTTATTTACGTGTAGAAAAACCACACCATTTGAACATAAAAAACACAAGGTACTTGATACAGTCTGCTGTAAAAAGTACAACTAAAAACTGACCCACATCAATAAGGTGCCAAAAGATGCGGAATTGGGTCAGGCATCGGCAGCTGTTGAAAAATTGCAAATTTCCCTTGTTTCCATGGAGTAAGATCCGTTGCTGGGCACGTGATTATGACATCAATGATCATTCAATTGTCACTACAGCCAAAAGTATTGGTCGGAGAGCAACGCAGATTGCACCATTCGATTTCTCGTCACAAAATACGTGGGATTAGCCTCTTGCCAGCAGCACTGGAACAGTTTTTCCACTTTTGCACTTTGGCCTGGTCTTTTTGTTAATTGAAATCGGCTACACTGTACTATGTACCATCGCGACTGGTCATTACTATATTCAACTTTTGATTATAAGTTATGTGCCCTTCGGTAGCCCAGAAGACCTGAAATCTTTGGGCTAAAGCCCATTTAACTCACCCAGCAATTGCCTTACTTCTAAGTGCAAGACAATCTCAATGTCTTTATCTACGTGTAGAAAAACCACACCATTTGTACATAAAAAATTCAAAGTACTAGATACAGTCTGCTGTAAAAAGTACAATTGAACACTGACCCACATCAATAAGGTGCCAAAAGATGCGGAATTGGGCCAGGCATCGGCAGCTGTTTAAAAAATTGCAAATTTCCCTGGTTTCCATGGAGTAAGAGCCGTTTCTAGGGAAGTGATGTTGTCATTAATGATCATTCAATTGTAGCTACAGCAAAATATATTAGTCGGAGAGCAACGTGGTTTGCACCATTCAATTTCTTGTCACAAAATACGTCGGATTAGACTTTTACCAGCAGCACTGGAACAGTTTTTCCACTTTTGCATTTTTGCCTGGTCGTTTTGTTATTTGAAACCGGCTACACTGTACTCTGTACAATCGCGACTGGTCATTGCTATATTCAACTTTTGATTATAAGTTATGAGCCCTTCGGTAGCCCAGAAGACCTGAAATCTTTGGGCTAAGCCCATTTAACTCACCCAGCAATTGCCTTACTTCTAAGTGCAAGACAATCTCAATGTCTTTATCTACGTGTAGAAAATCCACACCATTTGTACATAAAAAACACAAGGTACTTGATACAGTCTGCTGTAAAAAGTACAACTAAACACT
Organism: Liolophura sinensis; assembly: GCF_032854445.1. Classification (NCBI taxonomy): domain Eukaryota; kingdom Metazoa; phylum Mollusca; class Polyplacophora; order Chitonida; family Chitonidae; genus Liolophura; species Liolophura sinensis. The sequence goes on along the minus strand of NW_027018064.1, from coordinate 88,451 downwards.
GACCCACATTTATAAGGTGCCAAAAGATGCGGAATTGGGCCAGGCATCGGCAGCTGTTAAAATATTGCAAATATCCCTTGTTTCCATGGAGCAAGAGCCGTTGCTGGGCACGTGATTATGACATCAATGATCACTGAATTGTCGCTACAGCCAAAAGTATTGGTCGGAGAGCAACGCGGTTTGCACCATTCGATTTCTCGTCACAAAATACGTCGGATTAGCTCCTTACCAGCAGCACTGGAACAGTTTTTCCACTTTTGCATTTTGGCCTGGTCTTTCTGTAAATTGAAATCGGCTACACTGTACTATGTACCATCGCGACTGGTCATTACTATATTCAACTTTTGACTATAAGTTATGTGCCCTTCGGTAGCCCAGAAGACGTCAAATTTTTGGGCTAAGCCCATTTAACTCAGCCAGCAATTGTCTTACTTCTAAGTCCAAGACAATCTCAATGTCTTTATCTACGTGTAAAAAAACCACACCATTTGTACATAAAAAACACAAGGTACTTGATACAGTCTGCTGTAAAAAGTACAACTGAACACTGACCCACTTCAGTAAGGTGCCAAAAGATGCGGAATTGAGCCAGGCATCGGCAGCTGTTGAAATATTGCAAATTTCCCTGGTTTCCATGGAGTAAGAGACGTTTCTGGGCACGTGATTATGACATAAATGATCATTGAATTGTCACTACAGCCAAAAGTATTGGTCGGAGAGCAACGCGGATTGCTCCATTCGATTTCTTGTCATAAAATACGTCGGATTAGCCTCTTACCAGCAGCACTGGAACAGGTTTTCCACTTTTGCATTTTTTCCTGGTCTTTTTGTTCATTGAAACCGGCTACACTGTACTATGTATCATCGCGTCTGGTCATTACTATATTCAACTTTTGACTATAAGTTATGTGCCCTTCGGTAGCCCAGAAGACGTCAAATCTTTGGGACAAGCCCATTTAACTCACCCAGCAATTGCCTTATTTCTAAGTGCAAGACAATCTCAACGTCTTTATCTACGTGTAGAAAAACCACACCATTTGTACATAAAAAACACATGGTACTTAATACAGTCTGCTGTAAAAAGTACAACTAAACACTGACCCACATTTATAAGGTGCCAAAAGATGCGGAATTGGGCCAGGCATCGGCAGCTGTTGAAAAATTGCAAATTTCCCTGGTTTCCATGGAGTAAGAGCCGTTGCTGCGCACGTGATTATGACATCAATGATCACTGAACTGTCGCTACAGCCAAAAGTATTGGTCGGAGAGCAACGCGGTTATCACCATTCGATTTCTCGTCACAAAATACGTCGAATAAGCTCTTATCAGCAGCACTGGAACATTTTTTCCACTTTTGCATTTTTGCCTGGTCTTTTTGTTAATTGAAATCGGCTACACTGTACTATGTACAATCGCGACTGGTCATTACTATATTCAACTTTTGACTATAAGTTATGTGCCCTTCGGTAGCCCACAAGACCTGAAATCTTTGGGCTAAGCGCATTTAACTCACCTAGCAATTGTGTTACTTCTAAGTGCAAGACAATCTCAATGTCTTTTTCTACGTGTAGAAAAACCACACCATTTGTACATGAAAAAAAACACAAGGTACTTGATACAGTCTGCTGTAAAAAGTACAACTAAACACTGACCGACATATATAAGGTGCCAAAAGATGCGGAATTGGGTCAGGCATCGGCAGCTGTTGAAAAATTGCAAATTTCCCTGGTTTCCATGGAATAAGAGCCGTTGCTGGGCACGTGATTATGACATAAATGATCATTCAATTGTCACTACAGCCAAAAGTATTGGTCGGAGAGCAACGCGGATTGCACAATTCGATTTCTCGTCACAAAATACGTCGGATTAGCTCCTTATCAGCAGCACTGGAACAGTTTTTCCACTTTTGCATTTTGGCCTCGTCTTTCTGTTAATTGAAATCGGCTACACTGTACTCTGTACCATCGCGACTGGTCATTACTATATTCAACTTTTGACTATAAGTTATGTGCCCTTCGGAAGCCCAGAAGACGTCAAATTTTTGGGCTCAGCCCATTTAACTCACCCAGCAATTGTCTTACTTCTAAGTCCAAGACAATCTCAATGTCTTTATCTACGTGTAAAAAAACCACACCATTTGTACATAAAAAACACAAGGTACTTGATACAGTCTGCTGTAAAAAGTACAATTGAACACTGACCCACATCAATAAGGTGCCAAAAGATGCGGAATTGGGCCAGGCATCGGCAGTTGTTTAAAAAATTGCAAATTTCCCTGGTTTCCATGGAATAAGAGCCGTTGCTGGGCACGTGATTATGACATAAATGATCATTCAATTGTCACTACAGCCAAAAGTATTGGTCGGAGAGCAACGCGGATTGCACCATTCGATTTCTTGTTACAAAATACGTCGGATTAGCCTCTTACCAGCAGCACTGGAACAGTTTTTCCACTTTTGCATTTTTGCCTGGTCTTTTTGTTAATTGAAACCGGCTACACTGTACTCTGTACAATCGCGACTGGTCATTACTATATTCAACTTTTGACTATAAGTTATGTGCTATTCGGTAGCCCACAAGACCTGAAATCTTTGGGTTAAGCGCATTTAACTCACCGAGCAATTGTGTTACTTCTAAGTGCAAGACAATCTCAATGTCTTTATTTACGTGTAGAAAAACCAGACCATTTGAACATAAAAAACACAAGGTACTTGATACAGTCTGCTGTAAAAAGAACAACTAAAAACTGACCCACATGAATAAGGTGCCAAAAGATGCGGAATTGGGTCAGGCATCGGCAGCTGTTGAAAAATTGCAAATTTCCCTTGTTTCCATGGAGTAAGAGCCGTTGCTGGGCACGTGATTATGACATCAATGATCATTCAATTGTCACTACAGCCAAAAGTATTGGTCGGAGAGCAACGCAGATTGCACCATTCGATTTCTCGTCACAAAATACGTCGGATTAGCCTCTTGCCAGCAGCACTGGAACAGTTTTTCCACTTTTGCATTTTGGCCTGGTCTTTTTGTTAATTGAAATCGGCTACACTGTACTATGTACAATCGCGACTGGTCATTACTATATTCAACTTTTGATTATAAGTTATGTGCCCTTCGGTAGCCCAGAAGACCTGAAATCTTTGGGCTAAAGCCCATTTAACTCACCCAGCAATTGCCTTACTTCTAAGTCCAAGACAATCTCAATGTCTTTATCTACGTGTAGAAAAACCACACCATTTGTACATAAAAAATTCAAAGTACTAGATACAGTCTGCTGTAAAAAGTACAATTGAACACTGACCCACATCAATAAGGTGCCAAAAGATGCGGAATTGGGCCAGGCATCGGCAGCTGTTTAAAAAATTGCAAATTTCCCTGGTTTCCATGGAGTAAGAGCCGTTTCTAGGGAAGTGATGTTGTCATTAATGATCATTCAATTGTAGCTACAGCAAAATATATTAGTCGGAGAGCAACGTGGTTTGCACCATTCAATTTCTTGTCACAAAATACGTCGGATTAGACTTTTACCAGCAGCACTGGAACAGTTATTCCACTTTTGCATTTTTGCCAGGTCGTTTTGTTATTTGAAATCGGCTACACTGTACTCTGTACAATCGCGACTGGTCATTACTATATTCAACTTTTGACTATAAGTTATGTGCCCTTCGGTAGCCCAGAAGACCTGAAATCTTTGGGCCAAGCCCATTTAACTCACCCAGCAATTGTCTTACTTCTAAGTCCAAGACAATCTCAATGTCTTTATCTACGTGTAAAAAAACCACACCATTTGTACATAAAAAACACAAGGTACTTGATACAGTCTGCTGTAAAAAGTACAACTGAACACTGACCCACATCAATAAGGTGCCAAAAGATGCGGAATTGGGCCAGGCATCGGCAGTTGTTTAAAAAATTGCAAATTTCCCTGGTTTCCATGGAATAAGAGCCGTTGCTGGGCACGTGATTATGACATAAATGATCATTCAATTGTCACTACAGCCCAAAAGTATTGGTCGGAGAGCAACGCGGATTGCACCATTCGATTTCTTGTTACAAAATACGTCGCATTAGCCTCTTACCAGCAGCACTGGAACAGTTTTTCCACTTTTGCATTTTTGCCTGGTCTTTTTGTTAATTGAAACCGGCTACACTGTACTCTGTACAATCGCGACTGGTCATTACTATATTCAACTTTTGACTATAAGTTATGTGCCCTTCGGTAGCCCAGAAGACCTGAAATCTTTGGGCTAAGCCCATTTAACTCACCAGCAATTGTCTTACTTCTAAGTGCAAGACAATCTCAATGTGTTTATTTACGTGTAGAAAAACCAGACCATTTGTACATAAAAAATCACAAGGTACTTAATACAGTGTGCTGTAAAAAGTACAATTGAACACTGACCCACATTTATAAGGTGTCAAAAGATGCGGAATTAGGTCAGGCATCGGCAGCTGTTGAAAAATTGCAAATTTCCCTGGTTTCCATGGAGTAAGAGCCGTTGCTGTGCACGTGATTATGACATAAATGATCATTCAATTGTCACTACAGCCAAAAGTATTGGTCGGAGAGCAACGCGGTTTGCACCATTCGATTTCTCGTCACAAAGTACGTCGGATTAGCCTCTTGCCAGCAGCACTGGAACAGTTTTTCCACTTTTGCATTTTGGCCTGGTGTTTTTTGTTCATTGAAATCGGCTACACTGTACTATGTATCATCGCGACTGGTCATTACTATATTCAACTTTTGACTATAAGTTATGTGCCCTTCGGTAGCCCAGAAGACGTCAAATCTTTGGGCCAAGCCCATTTAACTAACCCAGCAATTGTCTTATTTCTAAGTGCAAGATAATCTCAATGTCTTTATCTACGTGTAGAAAAACCACACCATTTGTACATAAAAAACACATGGTACTTAATACAGTCTGCTGTAAAAAGTACAACTAAACACTGACCCACATTTATAAGGTGCCAAAAGATGCGGAATTGGGCCAGGCATCGGCAGCTGTTAAAATATTGCAAATATCCCTTGTTTCCATGGAGTAAGAGACGTTGCTGGGAACGTGATTATGACATAAATGATCATTCAATTGTCACTACAGCCAAAAGTATTGGTCAAAGAGCAACGCAGATTGCACCATTCGATTTCTCGTCACAAAATACGTCGGATTAGCCTCTTACCAGCAGCACTGGAACAGTTTTTCCACTTTTGCATTTTGGCCTGGTCTTTTTGTTAATTGAAATCGGCTACACTGTACTATGTACAATCGCGACTGGTCATTACTATATTCAACTTTTGACTATAAGTTATGTGCCCTTCGGTAGCCCAGAAGACGTCAAATTTTTGGGCTAAGCCCATTTAACTCACCCAGCAATTGTCTTACTTCTAAGTCCAAGACAATCTCAATGTCTTTATCTACGTGTAAAAAAACCACACCATTTGTACATAAAAAACACAAGGTACTTGATACAGTCTGCTGTAAAAAGTACAACTGAACACTGACCCACTTCAGTAAGGTGCCAAAAGATTCGGAATTGAGCCAGGCATCGGCAGCTGTTGAAAAATTGCAAATTTCCCTGGTTTCCATGGAGTAAGAGACGTTTCTGGGCACGTGATTATGACATAAATGATCATTCAATTGTCACTACAGCCAAAAGTATTGGTCGGAGAGCAACGCGGATTGCACCTCTCGATTTCTTGTTACAAAATACGTCGGATTAGCCTCTTACCAGCAGCACTGGAACAGTTTTTCCACTTTTGCATTTTTGCCTGGTCTTTTTGTTAATTGAAACCGGCTACACTGTACTCTGTACAATCGCGACTGGTCATTACTATATTCAACTTTTGACTATAAGTTATGTGCCCTTCGGTAGCCCAGAAGGCGTCAAATCTTTGGGTTAAGCGCATTTAACTCACCGAGCAATTGTGTTACTTCTAAGTGCAAGACAATCTCAATGTCTTTATTTACGTGTTGAAAAACCACACCATTTGAACATGAAAAAACACAAGGTACTTGATAGAGTCTGCTGTAAAAAGTACAACTAAACACTGACCCACATTTATAAGGTGCCAAAAGATGCGGAATTGGGTCAGGCATCGACAGCTGTTGAAAAATTGCAAATTTCCCTGGTTTCCATGGAGTAAGAGCCGTTGCTGTGCACATGATTATGACATCAATGATCATTGAATTGTCACTACAGCCAAAAATATTGGTCGGAGAGCAACGCAGATTGCACCATTCGATTTCTCGTCACAAAATACGTCGGATTAGCCTCTTACCAGCAGCACTGGAACAGTTTTTCCACTTTTGCATTTTTGCCTGGTCTTTTTGTTAATTGAAATCGGCTACACTGTACTATGTACAATCGCGACTGGTCATTACTATATTCAACTTTTGATTATAAGTTATGTGCCCTTCGGTAGCCCAGAAGACGTGAAATCTTTGGGCTAAGCCCATTTAACTCACCCAGCAATTGCCTTACTTCTAAGTGCAAGACAATGTCAATGTCTTTATCTACGTGTAGAAAAACCACACCATTTGTACATAAAAAACACAAAGTACTAGATACAGTCTGCTGTATAAAGTACAATTGAACACTGACCCACATCAATAAGGTGCCAAAAGATGCGGAATTGGGCCAGGCATCGGCAGCTGTTTAAAAAATTGCAAATTTCCCTGGTTTCCATGGAGTAAGAGCCGTTTTTCTAGGGAAGTGATGTTGTCATCAATGATCATTCAATTGTAGCTACAGCGAAATATATTAGTCGGAGAGCAACGTGGTTTGCACCATTCGATTTCTTGTCACAAAAAACGTCGGATTACACTTTTACCAGCAGCATTGGAGCATTTTTTCCACTTTTGGATTTTTCCCTGGTCCTTTTGCTAATTGAAATCGGCTACATGTACTATGTACCATCGCGACTGGTCATTACTATATTCAACATTTGATTATAAGTTATATGCCCTTCGGTAGCCCAGAAGACGTCCAAATCTTTGGGCCAAGCCCATTTAACTCACCCAGCAAATGTCTTACTTCTAAGTCGAAGATAAACTCAATGTCTTTATCTACATGTAGAAAAACCACACCATTTTTATATAAAAAACACAAGGTACTTGATAGAGTCTGCTGTAAAAAGTACAATTGAACACTGACCCACATCAATAAGGTGCCAAAAGATGCGCAATTGGGCCAGGTATCTCCAGTTGTTGAAAAATTGTAAATTTCCTTGGTTTCCATGGAGTAAGAGCCGTTGCTGGGCACGTGATTTTGACATAAATGATGATTCAATTGTGGCTACAGCCAAAAGTATTGGTCGGAGAGCAACGCGGTTTGCACCATTCGATTTCTCGTCACAAAATACGTCGGATTAGCCTTTTACCAGCAGCATTGGAGCATTTTTCCCACTTTTGGATTTTTCCCTGGTCCTTTTGCTAATTGAAATCGGCTACAATGTACTATGTAAAATCGCGACTGGTCCATTACTATATTCAAATTTTGATTATAAGTTATGTGCCCTTCGGTAGCCCAGAAGATGTCAAATCTTTGGGCCAAGCCCATTTAACTCACCCAGCAAATGTCTTACTTCTAAGTCGAAGATAACTTAATCTCTTTATCTACATGTAGAAAAACCACACCATTTTTATATAAAAAACACAAGGTACTTGATACAGTCTGCTGTAAAAAGTATAATTGAACACTGACCCACATCAATAAGGTGCCAAAAGATGCGCAATTGGGCCAGGCATCTCCAGTTGTTGAAAAATTGTAAATTTCCTTGGTTTCCATGGAGTAAGAGCCGTTGCTGGGCACGTGATGTTGTCATCAATGATCATTCAATTGTGGCTACAGCCAAAAGTATTGGTCGGAGAGCAACGCGGTTTGCACCATTCGATTTCTCGTCACAAAATACGTCGGATTAGCCTCTTACCAGCAGCATTGGAGCATTTTTCCCACTTTTGCATTTTTGCCTGGTCTTTTTGCTAATTGAAAATCGGCTACATGTACTATGTAAAATCGCGACTGGTCATTACTATATTCAAATTTTGATTATAAGTTATGTGCCCTTCAGTAGCCCAGAAGATGTCAAATCTTTGGGCCAAGCCCATTTAACTCACCCAGCAAATGTCTTACTTCTAAGTCGAAGATAAACTTAATCTCTTTATCTACATATAGAAAAACCACACCATTTTTATATAAAAAACACAAGGTACTTGATACAGTCTGCTGTAAAAAGTATAATTGAACACTGACCCACATCAATAAGGTGCCAAAAGATTGCGCAATTGGGTCAGGCATCTCCAGCTGTTGAAAAATTGGAATTTTCCTTGGTTTCCATGGAGTAAGAGCCGTTGCTGGGCATGTGATTTTGACATAAATGATGATTCAATTGTGGCTACAGCCAAAAGTATTGGTCGGAGAGCAACGCGGTTTGCACCATTCGATTTCTCGTCACAAAATACGTCGGATTAGCCTCTTACCAGCAGCATTGGAGCATTTTTCCCACTTTTGGATTTTTGCCTGGTCTTTTTGTTAATTGAAATCGGCTACACTGTACTCTGTACAATCGCGACTGGTCATTACTATATTCAACTTTTGACTATAAGTTATGTGCCCTTCGGTAGCCCAGAAGATGTCAAATCTTTGGGCCAAGCCCATTTAACTCACCCAGCAAATGTCTTACTTCTAAGTCGAAGATAAACTCAATGTCTTTATCTACATGTAGAAAAACCACACCATTTGTACGTGAAAAAAACAAGGTACTTGATACAGTCTGCTGTAAAAAGTACAATTGAACACTGACCCACATTTATATGGTGCCAAAAGATGCGGAATTAGGCCAGGCATCGGCAGCTGTTAAAATATTGCAAATATCCCTTGTTTCCATGGAGCAAGAGCCGTTGCTGGGCACGTGATTATGACATCAATGATCACTGAACTGTCGCTACAGCCAAAAGTATTGGTCGGAGAGCAACGCGGTTTGCACCATTCGATTTCTCGTCACAAAATACGTCGAATTAGCTTCTTACCAGCAGCACTGGAAAAGTTTTTCCACTTTTGCATTTTTGCCTGGTCTTTTTGTTAATTGAAACCGCCTACACTGTACTCTGTACAATCGCGACTGGTCATTACTATATTCAACTTTTGACTATAAGTTATGTGCCCTTCGGTAGCCCAGAAGACCTGAAATCTTTGGGCCAAGCCCATTTAACTCACCCAGCAATTGTCTTACTTCTAAGTCCAAGACAATCTCAATGTCTTTATCTACGTGTAGAAAAACCAGACCATTTGTACATAAAAATCACAAGGTACTTGATACAGTCTGCTGTAAAAAGTACAACTAAACACTGACCCACATTTATAAGGTGCCAAAAGATGCGGAATTGGGTCAGGCATCGGCAGCTGTTGAAAAATTGCAAATTTCCCTGGTTTCCATGGAGTAAGAGCCGTTGCTGGGCACGTGATTATGACATAAATGATCATTCAATTGTCACTACAGGCAAAAGTATTGGTCGGAGAGCAACGCGGTTTGCACCATTCGATTTCTCGTCACAAAATACGTCGGATTAGCTTCTTACCAGCAGCACTGGAGCAGTTTTTCCACTTTTGCATTTTTGCCTGGTCTTTTTGTTAATTGAAACCGCCTACACTGTACTCTGTACAATCGCGACTGGTCATTACTATATTCAACTTTTGACTATAAGTTATGTGCCCTTCGGTAGCCCAGAAGACCTGAAATCTTTGGGCCAAGCCCATTTAACTCACCCAGCAATTGTCTTACTTCTAAGTCGAAGACAATGTCAATGTCTTTATCTACGTGTAGAAAAACCACACCATTTGTACATGAAAAACACAAGGTACTTGATTCAGTCTGCTGTAAAAAGTACATCTTAACACTGACCCACTTCAGTAAGGTGCCAAAAGATGCGGAATTGAGCCAGGCATCGGCAGCTGTTGAAAAATTGCAAATTTCCCTGGTTTCCATGGAGTAAGAGCCGTTGCTGGGCACGTGATTATGACATCAATGATCATTCAATTGTCACTACAGCCAAAAGTATTGGTCGGAGAGCAACGCGGTTTGCACCATTCGATTTGTCGTCACAAACTATGTCGAATTAGCCTCTTACCAGCAACACTGGAACAGTTTTTCCACTGTTGCATTTTTGCCTGGTCTTTTTGTTAATTGAAATCGGCTACACTGTACTCTGTACAATCGCGACTGGTCATTACTATATTCAACTTTTGACTATAAGTTATGTGCCCTTCGGTAGCCCAGAAGACCTGAAATCTTTGGGCTAAGCCCATTTAACTCACCCAGCAATTGCCTTACTTCTAAGTGCAAGACAATCTCAATGTCTTTATCTACGTGTAGAAAAACCACACCATTTGTACGTGAAAAAAACAATGTACTTGATACAGTCTGCTGTAAAAAGTACAACTGAACACTTACCCACTTCAGTAAGGTGCCAAAAGATGCGGAATTGAGCCAGGCATCGGCAGCTGTTGAAAAATTGCAAATTTCCCTGGTTTCCATGGAGTAAGAGCCGTTGCTGTGCACGTGATTATGACATAAATGATCATTCAATTGTCACTACAGCCAAAAGTATTGGTCGGAGAGCAACGCGGTTTGCACCATTCGATTTCTCGTCACAAAATACGTCGGATTAGCCTCTTACCAGCAGCACTGGAACAGTTTTTCCACTTTTGCATTTTTGCCTGGTCTTTTTGTTAATTGAAATCGGCTACACTGTACTATGTACCATCGCGACTGGTCATTACTATATTTAACTTTTGACTATATGTTATGTGCCCTTCGGTAGCCCAGAAGACGTCAAATCTTTGGGCCAAGCCCATTTAGCTCACCCAGCAATTGTCTTACTTCTAAGTCGAAGACAATCTCAATGTCTTTATCTACGTGTAGAAAAACCAGACCATTTGTACATAAAAAACACAAGGTACTTGATACAGTCTGCTGTAAAAAGTACAACTAAACACTGACCCACATTTATAAGATGCCAAAAGATGCGGAAGTGGGCCAGGCATCGGCAGCTGTTAAAAAACTGCAAATATCCATGGTTTCCATGGAGTAGGAGCCGTTGCTACGCACGTGATTATGACATCAATGATCATTCAATTGTCGCTACAGCCAAAAGTATTGGTCGGAGAGCAACGCGGTTTGCACCATTCGATTTCTCGTCACAAAATACGTCGGATTAGCCTCTTACCAGCAACACTGGAACAGGTTTTCCACTTTTGTATTTTTGACTGGTCTTTTTGTTAATTGAAATCGGCTACACTGTACTCTGTACAATCGCGACTGGTCATTACTATATTCAACTTTTGACTATATGTTATGTGCCCTTCGGTAGCCCAGAAGACCTGAAATCTTTGGGCTAAGCCCATTTAACTCACCCAGCAATTGCCTTACTTCTAAGTGCAAGACAATCTCAATGTCTTTATCTACGTGTAGAAAAACCACACCATTTGTACGTGAAAAACACAAGGTACTTGATACAGTCTGCTGTAAAAAGTACAACTGAACACTGACCCACTTCAGTAAGGTGCCACAAGATGCGGAATTGAGCCAGGCATTGGCAGCTGTTGAAAAATTGCAAATATCCATGGTTTCCATGGAGTAAGAGCCGTTGCTGGGCACGTGATTATGACATAAATGATCATTCAATTGTCGCTACAGGCAAAAGTATTGGTCGGAGAGCAACGCGGTTTGCACCATTCGATTTCTCGTCACAAAATACGTCGGATTAGCCTCTTACCAGCAGCACTGGAACAATTTTTCCACTTTTGCATTTTTACCTGGTCTTTTTGTTAATTGAAATCGGCTACACTGTACTCTGTACAATCGCGACTGGTCATTACTATATTCAACTTTTGACTATAAGTTATGTGCCCTTTGGTAGCCCAGAAGACGTCAAATGTTTGGGCTAAGCCCATTTAACTCACCCAGCAATTGTCTTACTTCTAAGTCCAAGACAATCTCAATGTCTTTATCTACGTGTAGAAAAACCAGACCATTTGTACATAAAAAACACAAGGTACTTGATACAGTCTGCTGTAAAAAGTACAACTGAACACTGACCCACTTCAGTAAGGTGCCAAAAGATTCGGAATTGAGCCAGGCATCGGCAGCTGTTGACAAATTGCAAATTTCCCTTTTTTCCATGGAGTAAGAGCCGTTGCTGGGCACGTGATTATGACAGCAATGATCATTCAATTGTCGCTACAGCCAAAAGTATTGGTCGGAGAGCAACGCGGATTGCACCATTCGATTTCTCGTCACAAAATACGTCGGATTAGCCTCTTACTAGTAGCACTGGAGCAGTTTTTCCACTTTTGCATTTTTGCCTGGTCTTTTTGTTAATTGAAATCGGCTACACTGTACTCTGTACAATCGCGACTGGTCATTACTATATTCAACTTTTGACTATGAGTTATGTGCCCTTTGGTAGCCCAGAAGACCTGAAATCTTTGGGCTAAGCCCATTTAACTCACCCAGCAATTGTCTTACTTCTAAGTCCAAGACAATCTCAATGTCTTTATCTACGTGTAGAAAAACCACACCATTTGTACATAAAAAACACAAGGTACTTGATACAGTCTGCTGTAAAAAGTACAACTAAACACTGACCCACATTTATAAGGTGCCAAAAGATGCGGAATTGGGCCAGGCATCGGCAGCTGTTGAAAAATTGCAAATATCCATGGTTTCCATGGAGTAAGAGCCGTTGCTGGGCACGTGATTATGACCTCAATGATCATTCAATTGTCGCTACAGCCAAAAGTATTGGTCGGAGAGCAACGCGGTTTGCACCATTCGATTTCTCGTCACAAAATACGTCGGATTAGCTTCTTACCAGCAGCACTGGAACAGTTTTTCCACTTTTGCATTTTTGCCTGGTCTTTTTGTTAATTGAAATCGGCTACACTGTACTCTGTACAATCGCGACTGGTCATTACTATATTCAACTTTTGACTATAAGTTATGTGCCCTTCGGTAGCCCAGAAGACGTCAAATCTTTGGGCTAAGCCCATTTAACTCACCCAGCAATTGTCTTACTTCTAAGTCGAAGACAATCTCAATGTCTTTATCTACGTGTAGAAAAACCAGACCATTTGTACGTGAAAAACACAAGGTACTTGATACAGTCTGCTGTAAAAAGTACAACTGACCGGAATCCCACATGAATAAGGTGCCAAAAGATGCGGAATTGAGCCAGGTATCGGCAGCTGTTGAAAAATTGCAAATTTCCCTGGTTTCCATGGAGTAAGAGCCGTTGCTGGGCACGTGATTATGACATAAATGATCATTCAATTGTCACTACAGGCAAAAGTATTGGTCGGAGAGCAACGCGGTTTGCACCATTCGATTTCTCGTCACAAAATACGTCGGATTAGCTTCTTACCAGCAGCACTGGAGCAGTTTTTCCACTTTTGCATTTTTGCCTGGTCTTTTTGTTAATTGAAACCGCCTACACTGTACTCTGTACAATCGCGACTGGTCATTACTATATTCAACTTTTGACTATAAGTTATGTGCCCTTCGGTAGCCCAGAAGACCTGAAATCTTTGGGCCAAGCCCATTTAACTCACCCAGCAATTGTCTTACTTCTAAGTCGAAGACAATGTCAATGTCTTTATCTACGTGTAGAAAAACCACACCATTTGTACATGAAAAACACAAGGTACTTGATTCAGTCTGCTGTAAAAAGTACATCTTAACACTGACCCACTTCAGTAAGGTGCCAAAAGATGCGGAATTGAGCCAGGCATCGGCAGCTGTTGAAAAATTGCAAATTTCCCTGGTTTCCATGGAGTAAGAGCCGTTGCTGGGCACGTGATTATGACATCAATGATCATTCAATTGTCACTACAGCCAAAAGTATTGGTCGGAGAGCAACGCGGTTTGCACCATTCGATTTGTCGTCACAAACTATGTCGAATTAGCCTCTTACCAGCAACACTGGAACAGTTTTTCCACTGTTGCATTTTTGCCTGGTCTTTTTGTTAATTGAAATCGGCTACACTGTACTCTGTACAATCGCGACTGGTCATTACTATATTCAACTTTTGACTATAAGTTATGTGCCCTTCGGTAGCCCAGAAGACCTGAAATCTTTGGGCTAAGCCCATTTAACTCACCCAGCAATTGCCTTACTTCTAAGTGCAAGACAATCTCAATGTCTTTATCTACGTGTAGAAAAACCACACCATTTGTACGTGAAAAAAACAATGTACTTGATACAGTCTGCTGTAAAAAGTACAACTGAACACTTACCCACTTCAGTAAGGTGCCAAAAGATGCGGAATTGAGCCAGGCATCGGCAGCTGTTGAAAAATTGCAAATTTCCCTGGTTTCCATGGAGTAAGAGCCGTTGCTGTGCACGTGATTATGACATAAATGATCATTCAATTGTCACTACAGCCAAAAGTATTGGTCGGAGAGCAACGCGGTTTGCACCATTCGATTTCTCGTCACAAAATACGTCGGATTAGCCTCTTACCAGCAGCACTGGAACAGTTTTTCCACTTTTGCATTTTTGCCTGGTCTTTTTGTTAATTGAAATCGGCTACACTGTACTATGTACCATCGCGACTGGTCATTACTATATTTAACTTTTGACTATATGTTATGTGCCCTTCGGTAGCCCAGAAGACGTCAAATCTTTGGGCCAAGCCCATTTAGCTCACCCAGCAATTGTCTTACTTCTAAGTCGAAGACAATCTCAATGTCTTTATCTACGTGTAGAAAAACCAGACCATTTGTACATAAAAAACACAAGGTACTTGATACAGTCTGCTGTAAAAAGTACAACTAAACACTGACCCACATTTATAAGATGCCAAAAGATGCGGAAGTGGGCCAGGCATCGGCAGCTGTTAAAAAACTGCAAATATCCATGGTTTCCATGGAGTAGGAGCCGTTGCTACGCACGTGATTATGACATCAATGATCATTCAATTGTCGCTACAGCCAAAAGTATTGGTCGGAGAGCAACGCGGTTTGCACCATTCGATTTCTCGTCACAAAATACGTCGGATTAGCCTCTTACCAGCAACACTGGAACAGGTTTTCCACTTTTGTATTTTTGACTGGTCTTTTTGTTAATTGAAATCGGCTACACTGTACTCTGTACAATCGCGACTGGTCATTACTATATTCAACTTTTGACTATATGTTATGTGCCCTTCGGTAGCCCAGAAGACCTGAAATCTTTGGGCTAAGCCCATTTAACTCACCCAGCAATTGCCTTACTTCTAAGTGCAAGACAATCTCAATGTCTTTATCTACGTGTAGAAAAACCACACCATTTGTACGTGAAAAACACAAGGTACTTGATACAGTCTGCTGTAAAAAGTACAACTGAACACTGACCCACTTCAGTAAGGTGCCAAAAGATGCGGAATTGAGCCAGGCATTGGCAGCTGTTGAAAAATTGCAAATATCCATGGTTTCCATGGAGTAAGAGCCGTTGCTGGGCACGTGATTATGACATAAATGATCATTCAATTGTCGCTACAGGCAAAAGTATTGGTCGGAGAGCAACGCGGTTTGCACCATTCGATTTCTCGTCACAAAATACGTCGGATTAGCCTCTTACCAGCAGCACTGGAACAATTTTTCCACTTTTGCATTTTTACCTGGTCTTTTTGTTAATTGAAATCGGCTACACTGTACTCTGTACAATCGCGACTGGTCATTACTATATTCAACTTTTGACTATAAGTTATGTGCCCTTTGGTAGCCCAGAAGACGTCAAATGTTTGGGCTAAGCCCATTTAACTCACCCAGCAATTGTCTTACTTCTAAGTCCAAGACAATCTCAATGTCTTTATCTACGTGTAGAAAAACCAGACCATTTGTACATAAAAAACACAAGGTACTTGATACAGTCTGCTGTAAAAAGTACAACTGAACACTGACCCACTTCAGTAAGGTGCCAAAAGATTCGGAATTGAGCCAGGCATCGGCAGCTGTTGACAAATTGCAAATTTCCCTTTTTTCCATGGAGTAAGAGCCGTTGCTGGGCACGTGATTATGACAGCAATGATCATTCAATTGTCGCTACAGCCAAAAGTATTGGTCGGAGAGCAACGCGGATTGCACCATTCGATTTCTCGTCACAAAATACGTCGGATTAGCCTCTTACTAGTAGCACTGGAGCAGTTTTTCCACTTTTGCATTTTTGCCTGGTCTTTTTGTTAATTGAAATCGGCTACACTGTACTCTGTACAATCGCGACTGGTCATTACTATATTCAACTTTTGACTATGAGTTATGTGCCCTTTGGTAGCCCAGAAGACCTGAAATCTTTGGGCTAAGCCCATTTAACTCACCCAGCAATTGTCTTACTTCTAAGTCCAAGACAATCTCAATGTCTTTATCTACGTGTAGAAAAACCAGACCATTTGTACATAAAAAACACAAGGTACTTGATACAGTCTGCTGTAAAAAGTACAACTAAACACTGACCCACATTTATAAGGTGCCAAAAGATGCGGAATTGGGCCAGGCATCGGCAGCTGTTGAAAAATTGCAAATATCCATGGTTTCCATGGAGTAAGAGCCGTTGCTGGGCACGTGATTATGACCTCAATGATCATTCAATTGTCGCTACAGCCAAAAGTATTGGTCGGAGAGCAACGCGGTTTGCACCATTCGATTTCTCGTCACAAAATACGTCGGATTAGCTTCTTACCAGCAGCACTGGAACAGTTTTTCCACTTTTGCATTTTTGCCTGGTCTTTTTGTTAATTGAAATCGGCTACACTGTACTCTGTACAATCGCGACTGGTCATTACTATATTCAACTTTTGACTATAAGTTATGTGCCCTTCGGTAGCCCAGAAGACGTCAAATCTTTGGGCTAAGCCCATTTAACTCACCCAGCAATTGTCTTACTTCTAAGTCGAAGACAATCTCAATGTCTTTATCTACGTGTAGAAAAACCAGACCATTTGTACGTGAAAAACACAAGGTACTTGATACAGTCTGCTGTAAAAAGTACAACTGACCGGAATCCCACATGAATAAGGTGCCAAAAGATGCGGAATTGAGCCAGGTATCGGCAGCTGTTGAAAAATTGCAAATTTCCCTGGTTTCCATGGAGTAAGAGCCGTTGCTGGGCACGTGATTATGACATAAATGATCATTCAATTGTCACTACAGGCAAAAGTATTGGTCGGAGAGCAACGCGGTTTGCACCATTCGATTTCTCGTCACAAAATACGTCGGATTAGCTTCTTACCAGCAGCACTGGAGCAGTTTTTCCACTTTTGCATTTTTGCCTGGTCTTTTTGTTAATTGAAACCGCCTACACTGTACTCTGTACAATCGCGACTGGTCATTACTATATTCAACTTTTGACTATAAGTTATGTGCCCTTCGGTAGCCCAGAAGACCTGAAATCTTTGGGCCAAGCCCATTTAACTCACCCAGCAATTGTCTTACTTCTAAGTCGAAGACAATGTCAATGTCTTTATCTACGTGTAGAAAAACCACACCATTTGTACATGAAAAACACAAGGTACTTGATTCAGTCTGCTGTAAAAAGTACATCTTAACACTGACCCACTTCAGTAAGGTGCCAAAAGATGCGGAATTGAGCCAGGCATCGGCAGCTGTTGAAAAATTGCAAATTTCCCTGGTTTCCATGGAGTAAGAGCCGTTGCTGGGCACGTGATTATGACATCAATGATCATTCAATTGTCACTACAGCCAAAAGTATTGGTCGGAGAGCAACGCGGTTTGCACCATTCGATTTGTCGTCACAAACTATGTCGAATTAGCCTCTTACCAGCAACACTGGAACAGTTTTTCCACTGTTGCATTTTTGCCTGGTCTTTTTGTTAATTGAAATCGGCTACACTGTACTCTGTACAATCGCGACTGGTCATTACTATATTCAACTTTTGACTATAAGTTATGTGCCCTTCGGTAGCCCAGAAGACCTGAAATCTTTGGGCTAAGCCCATTTAACTCACCCAGCAATTGCCTTACTTCTAAGTGCAAGACAATCTCAATGTCTTTATCTACGTGTAGAAAAACCACACCATTTGTACGTGAAAAAAACAATGTACTTGATACAGTCTGCTGTAAAAAGTACAACTGAACACTTACCCACTTCAGTAAGGTGCCAAAAGATGCGGAATTGAGCCAGGCATCGGCAGCTGTTGAAAAATTGCAAATTTCCCTGGTTTCCATGGAGTAAGAGCCGTTGCTGTGCACGTGATTATGACATAAATGATCATTCAATTGTCACTACAGCCAAAAGTATTGGTCGGAGAGCAACGCGGTTTGCACCATTCGATTTCTCGTCACAAAATACGTCGGATTAGCCTCTTACCAGCAGCACTGGAACAGTTTTTCCACTTTTGCATTTTTGCCTGGTCTTTTTGTTAATTGAAATCGGCTACACTGTACTATGTACCATCGCGACTGGTCATTACTATATTTAACTTTTGACTATATGTTATGTGCCCTTCGGTAGCCCAGAAGACGTCAAATCTTTGGGCCAAGCCCATTTAACTCACCCAGCAATTGCCTTACTTCTAAGTCGAAGACAATCTCAATGTCTTTATCTACGTGTAGAAAAAACCAGACCATTTGTACATAAAAAACACAAGGTACTTGATACAGTCTGCTGTAAAAAGTACAACTGAACACTGACCCACATTTATAAAATGCCAAAAGATGCGGAATTGGGCCAGGCATCGGCAGCTGTTAAAAAACTGCAAATATCCATGGTTTCCATGGAGTAAGAGCCGTTGCTGGGCACGTGATTATGACATAAATGATCATTCAATTGTCGCTACAGCCAAAAGTGTTGGTCGGAGAGCAACGCGGTTTGCACCATTCGATTTCTCGTCACAAAATACGTCGGATTAGCCTCTTACCAGCAGCAGTGGAACAATTTTTCCACTTTTGCATTTTTACCTGGTCTTTTTGTTAATTGAAACCGGCTACACTGTACTCTGTACAATCGCGACTGGTCATTACTATATTCAACTTTTGACTATAAGTTATGTGCCCTCCGGTAGCCCAGAAGACGTCAAATCTTTGGGCTAAGCCCATTTAACTCACCCAGCAATTGTCTTACTTCTAAGTCCAAGACAATCTCAATGTCTTTATCTACGTGTAGAAAAACCACACCATTTGTACATAAAAAACACAAGGTACTTGATACAGTCTGCTGTAAAAAGTACAACTGAACACTGACCCAATTAAGTAAGGTGCCAAAAGATGCGCAATTGAGCCAGGCATCGGCAGCTGTTGACAAATTGCAAATTTTCCAGGTTTCCATGGAGTAAGAGCCGTTGCTGGGCACGTGATTATGACATAAATGATCATTCAATTGTCACTACAGCCAAAAGTATTGGTCGGAGAGCAACGCGGTTTGCACCATTTGATTTCTCGTCACAAAATACGTCGGATTAGCCTCTTACCAGCAGCACTGGAACAGTTTTTCCACTTTTGCATTTTTGCCTGGTCTTTTTGTTAATTGAAATCGGCTACACTGTACTCTGTACAATCGCGACTGGTCATTACTATATTCAACTTTTGACTATAAGTTATGTGCCCTTCGGTAGCCCAGAAGACCTGAAATATTTGGGCTAAGCCCATTTAACTCACCCAGCAATTGCCTTGCTTCTAAGTCCAAGACAATCTCAATGTCTTTATCTACGTGTAGAAAAACCAGACCATTTGTACATAAAAAACACAAGGTACTTGATACAGTCTGCTGTAAAAAGTACAACTGAACACTGACCCACTTCAGTAAGGTGCCAAAAGATGCGGAATTGAGCCAGGCATCGGCAGCTGTTGAAAAATTGCAAATTTCCCTGGTTTCCATGGAGTAAGAGCCGTTGCTGGGCACGTGATTATGACATAAATAATCAATCAATTGTCACTACAGCCAAAAGTATTGGTCGGAGAGCAACGCGGTTTGCACCATTTGATTTCTCGTCACAAAATACGTCGGATTAGCCTCTTACCAGCAGCACTGGAACAGTTTTTCCACTTTTGCATTTTTGCCTGGTCTTTTTGTTAATTGAAATCGGCTACACTGTACTCTGTACAATCGCGACTGGTCATTACTATATTCAACTTTTGACTATAAGTTATGTGCCCTTCGGTAGCCCAGAAGACCTGAAATCTTTGGGCCAAGAACATTTAACTCACCCAGCAATTGTCTTACTTCCAAGTCCAAGACAATCTCAATGTCTTTATCTACGTGTAGAAAAACCAGACCATTTGTACATAAAAAACACAAGGTACTTGATACAGTCTGCTGTAAAAAGTACAACTGAACACTGACCCACTTCAGTAAGGTGCCAAAAGATGCGGAATTGAGCCAGGCATCGGCAGCTGTTGAAAAATTGCAAATTTCCCTGGTTTCCATGGAGTAAGAGCCGTTGCTGTGCACGTGATTATGACATAAATGATCAATCAATTGTCACTACAGGCAAAAGTATTGGTCGGAGAGCAACGCGGTTTGCACCATTCGATTTCTCGTCACAAAATACGTCGGATTAGCCTCTTACCAGCAGCACTGGAACAATTTTTCCACTTTTGCATTTTTGCCTGGTCTTTTTGTTAATTGAAACCGGCTACACTGTACTCTGTACAATCGCGACTGGTCATTACTATATTCAACTTTTGACTATAAGTTATGTGCCCTTCGGTAGCCCAGAAGACCTGAAATCTTTGGGCCAAGCCCATTTAACTCACCCAGCAATTGTCTTACTTCTAAGTCCAAGACAATCTCAATGTCTTTATCTACGTGTAGAAAAACCAGACCATTTGTACATAAAAAAAAAAGGTACTTGATACAGTCTGCTGTAAAAAGTACAACTAAACACTGACCCACATTTATAAGGTGCCAAAAGATGCGGAATTGGGCCAGGCATCGGCAGCTGTTAAAAAATTGCAAATATCCATGGTTTCCATGGAGTAAGAGCCGTTGCTGGGCACGTGATTATGACATAAATGATCATTCAATTGTCGCTACAGCCAAAAGTATTGGTCGGAGAGCAACGCGGTTTGCACCATTCGATTTCTCGTCACAAAATACGTCGGATTAGCCTCTTACTAGTAGCACTGGAGCAGTTTTTCCACTTTTGCATTTTTGCCTGGTCTTTTTGTTAATTGGAATCGGCTACACTGTACTCTGTACAATCGCGACTGGTCATTACTATATTCAACTTTTTACTATAAGTTCTGTGCCCTTCGGTAGCCCAGAAGACGTCAAATCTTTGGGCTAAGCCCATTTAACTCACCCAGCAATTGTCTTACTTCTAAGTCGAAGACAATCTCAATGTCTTTATCTACGTGTAGAAAAACCACACCATTTGTACATAAAAAACACAAGGTACTTGATACAGTCTGCTGTAAAATGTACAACTGAACACTGACCCACTTCAGTAAGGTGCCAAAAGATTCGGAATTGAGCCAGGCATCGGCAGCTGTTGAAAAATTGCAAATTTCCCTGGTTTCCATGGAGTAAGAGCCGTTGGTATGCACGTGATTATGACATAAATGATCATTGAATTGTCGCTACAGCCAAAAGTATTAGTCGGAGAGCAACGCGGATTGCACCATTCGATTTCTCGTCACAAAATACGTCGGATTAGCCTCTTACTAGTAGCACTGGAACAGTTTTTCCACTTTTGCATTTTTGCCTGGTCTTTTTGTTAATTGAAACCGGCTACACTGTACTCTGTACAATCGCGAAAAACCACACCATTTGTACGTGAAAAACACAAGGTACTTGATACAGTCTGCTGTAAAAAGTACAACTAAAAACTGACCCACATTTATAAGGTGCCAAAAGATGCGGAATTGAGCCAGGCATCGGCAGCTGTTGAAAAATTGCAAATTTCCCTGGTTTCCAAGGAGTAAGAGCCGTTGCTGTGCACGTGATTATGATATCAATGATCATTCAATTGTCACTACAGCCAAAAGTATTGGTCGGAGAGCAACGCAGATTGCACCATTCGATTTCTCGTCAAAAAATACGTCGGATTAGCATCTTGCCAGCAGCACTGGAACAAATTTTCCACTTTTGCATTTTTGCCTGGTCTTTTTGTTAATTGGAATCGGCTACACTGTACTCTGTACAATCGCGTCTGGTCATTACTATATTCAACTTTTGATTATAAGTTATGTGCCCTTCGGTAGCCCAGAAGACCTGAAATCTTTGGGTTAAGCCCATTTAACTCACCCAGCAATTGCCTTACTTCTAAGTCCAAGACAATGTCAATGTCTTTATCTACGTGTAGAAAAACCACACCATTTGTACATGAAAAACACAAAGTACTTGATACAGTCTGCTGTAAAAAGTACAACTGAACACTGACCCACTTCAGTAAGGTGCCAAAAGATGCGGAATTGAGCCAGGCATCGGCAGCTGTTGACAAATTGCAAATTTCCCTGGTTTCCATGGAGTAATAGCCGTTGCTACGCACGTGATTATGACATAAATGATTATTCAATTGTCGCTACAGCCAAAAGTATTGGTCGGAGAGCAACGCGGATTGCACCATTCGATTTCTTGTCACAAAATACGTCGGATTAGCTCTTATCAGCAGCACTGGAACATTGTTTCCACTTTTGCATTTTGGCCTGATCTTTTTGTTAATTGAAATCGGCTACACTGTACTCTGTACAATCGCGACTGGTCATTACTATATTTAACTTTTGACTATATGTTATGTGCCCTTCGGTAGCCCAGAAGACCTGAAATCTTTGGGCCAAGCCCATTTAACTCACCCAGCAATTGTCTTACTTCTAAGTCCAAGACAATCTCAATGTCTTTATCTACGTGTA
This sequence comes from Liolophura sinensis, assembly GCF_032854445.1. NCBI lineage: Eukaryota > Metazoa > Mollusca > Polyplacophora > Chitonida > Chitonidae > Liolophura > Liolophura sinensis. Next base: position 65,611 of record NW_027018064.1, on the reverse strand, counting down.
GAAAAAACCAGACCATTTGTACATAAAAAACACAAGGTACTTGATACAGTCTGCTGTAAAAAGTAAAACTGAACACTGACCCACTTCAGTAAGGTGCCAAAAGATGCGGAATTGAGCCAGGCATCGGCAGCTGTTGAAAAATTGCAAATTTCCCTGGTTTCCATGGAGTAAGAGCCGTTGCTGGGCACGTGATTATGACATAAATAATCATTCAATTGTCACTACAGCCAAAAGTATTGGTCGGAGAGCAACGCGGTTTGCACCATTTGATTTCTCGTCACAAAATACGTCGGATTAGCCTCTTACCAGCAGCACTGGAACAGTTTTTCCACTTTTGCATTTTTACCTGGTCTTTTTGTTAATTGAAATCGGCTACACTGTACTCTGTACAATCGCGACTGGTCATTACTATATTCAACTTTTGACTATAAGTTATGTGCCCTTCGGTAGCCCAGAAGACCTGAAATCTTTGGGCCAAGAACATTTAACTCACCCAGCAATTGTCTTACTTCCAAGTCCAAGACAATCTCAATCTCTTTATCTACGTGTAGAAAAACCAGACCATTTGTACATAAAAAACACAAGGTACTTGATACAGTCTGCTGTAAAAAGTACAACTGAACACTGACCCACTTCAGTAAGGTGCCAAAAGATGCGGAATTGAGCCAGGCATCGGCAGCTGTTGAAAAATTGCAAATTTCCCTGGTTTCCATGGAGTAAGAGCCGTTGTTGTGCACGTGATTATGACATAAATGATCAATCAATTGTCACTACAGGCAAAAGTGTTGGTCGGAGAGCAACGCGGTTTGCACCATTCGATTTCTCGTCACAAAATACGTCGGATTAGCCTCTTACCAGCAGCACTGGAACAGTTTTTCCACTTTTGCATTTTTGCCTGGTCTTTTTGTTAATTGAAACCGGCTACACTGTACTCTGTACAATCGCGACTGGTCATTACTATATTCAACTTTTGACTATAAGTTATGTGCCCTTCGGTAGCCCAGAAGACCTGAAATCTTTGGGCCAAGCCCATTTAACTCACCCAGCAATTGTCTTACTTCTAAGTCCAAGACAATCTCAATGTCTTTATCTACGTGTAGAAAAACCAGACCATTTGTACATAAAAAAAAAGGTACTTGATACAGTCTGCTGTAAAAAGTACAACTAAACACTGACCCACATTTATAAGGTGCCAAAAGATGCGGAATTGGGCCAGGCATCGGCAGCTGTTAAAAAATTGCAAATATCCATGGTTTCCATGGAGTAAGAGCCGTTGCTGGGCGCGTGATTATGACATAAATGATCATTCATTTGTCGCTACAGCCAAAAGTATTGGTCGGAGAGCAACGCGGTTTGCACCATTCGATTTCTCGTCACAAAATACGTCGGATTAGCCTCTTACTAGTAGCACTGGAGCAGTTTTTCCACTTTTGCATTTTTGCCTGGTCTTTTTGTTAATTGGAATCGGCTACACTGTACTCTGTACAATCGCGACTGGTCATTACTATATTCAACTTTTGACTATAAGTTATGTGCCCTTTGGTAGCCCAGAAGACCTGAAATCTTTGGGCTAAGCCCATTTAACTCACCCAGCAATTGTCTTACTTCTAAGTCCAAGACAATCTCAATGCCTTTATCTACGTGTAGAAAAACCACATCATTTGTACATAAAAAACACAAGGTACTTGATACAGTCTGCTGTAAAAAGTACAACTAAACACTGACCCACATTTATAAGGTGCCAAAAGATGCGGAATTGGGCCAGGCATCGGCAGCTGTTAAAAAATTGCAAATATCCCTGGTTTCCATGGAGTAAGAGCCGTTGCTGGGCACGTGATTATGACATCAATGATCATTCAATTGTCGCTACAGCCAAAAGTATTGGTCGGAGAGCAACGCGGTTTGCACCATTCGATTTCTCGTCACAAAATACGTCGGATTAGCTCCTTACCAGCAGCACTGGAACATTTTTTCCACTTTTGCATTTTTGCCTGGTCTTTTTGTTAATTGAAATCGGCTACACTGTACTCTGTACAATCGCGACTGGTCATTACTATATTCAACTTTTTACTATAAGTTCTGTGCCCTTCGGTAGCCCAGAAGACGTCAAATCTTTGGGCTAAGCCCATTTAACTCACCCAGCAATTGTCTTACTTCTAAGTCGAAGACAATCTCAATGTCTTTATCTACGTGTAGAAAAACCACACCATTTGTACATAAAAAACACAAGGTACTTGATACAGTCTGCTGTAAAAAGTACAACTGAACACTGACCCTTTTCAGTAAGGTGCCAAAAGATTCGGAATTGAGCCAGGCATCGGCAGCTGTTGAAAAATTGCAAATTTCCCTAGTTTCCATGGAGTAAGAGCCGTTGGTATGCACGTGATTATGACATAAATGATCATTGAATTGTCGCTACAGCCAAAAGTATTGGTCGGAGAGCAACGCGGATTGCACCATTCGATTTCTCGTCACAAAATACGTCGGATTAGCCTCTTACTAGTAGCACTGGAACAGTTTTTCCACTTTTGCATTTTTGCCTGGTCTTTTTGTTAATTGAAACCGGCTACACTGTACTCTGTACAATCGCGAAAAACCACACCATTTGTACGTGAAAAACACAAGGTACTTGATACAGTCTGCTGTAAAAAGTACAACTAAAAACTGACCCACATTTATAAGGTGCCAAAAGATGCGGAATTGAGCCAGGCATCGGCAGCTGTTGAAAAATTGCAAATTTCCCTGGTTTCCAAGGAGTAAGAGCCGTTGCTGTGCACGTGATTATAATATCAATGATCATTCAATTGTCACTACAGCCAAAAGTATTGGTCGGAGAGCAACGCAGATTGCACCATTCGATTTCTCGGCAAAAAATACGTCGGATTAGCATCTTGCCAGCAGCACTGGAACAAATTTTCCACTTTTGCATTTTTGCCTGGTCTTTTTGTTAATTGGAATCGGCTACACTGTACTCTGTACAATCGCGTCTGGTCATTACTATATTCAACTTTTGATTATAAGTTATGTGCCCTTCGGTAGCCCAGAAGACCTGAAATCTTTGGGTTAAGCCCATTTAACTCACCCAGCAATTGCCTTACTTCTAAGTCCAAGACAATGTCAATGTCTTTATCTACGTGTAGAAAAACCACACCATTTGTACATGAAAAACACAAGGTACTTGATACAGTCTGCTGTAAAAAGTACAACTGAACACTGACCCACATTTATAAGGTGCCAAAAGATGCGGAATTGGGCCAGGCATCGGCAGCTGTTAAAAAATTGCAAATATCCATGGTTTCCATGGAGTAAGAGCCGTTGCTGGGCGCGTGATTATGACATAAATGATCATTCATTTGTCGCTACAGCCAAAAGTATTGGTCGGAGAGCAACGCGGTTTGCACCATTCGATTTCTCGTCACAAAATACGTCGGATTAGCCTCTTACTAGTAGCACTGGAGCAGTTTTTCCACTTTTGCATTTTTGCCTGGTCTTTTTGTTAATTGGAATCGGCTACACTGTACTCTGTACAATCGCGACTGGTCATTACTATATTCAACTTTTGACTATAAGTTATGTGCCCTTTGGTAGCCCAGAAGACCTGAAATCTTTGGGCTAAGCCCATTTAACTCACCCAGCAATTGTCTTACTTCTAAGTCCAAGACAATCTCAATGCCTTTATCTACGTGTAGAAAAACCACATCATTTGTACATAAAAAACACAAGGTACTTGATACAGTCTGCTGTAAAAAGTACAACTAAACACTGACCCACATTTATAAGGTGCCAAAAGATGCGGAATTGGGCCAGGCATCGGCAGCTGTTAAAAAATTGCAAATATCCCTGGTTTCCATGGAGTAAGAGCCGTTGCTGGGCACGTGATTATGACATCAATGATCATTCAATTGTCGCTACAGCCAAAAGTATTAGTCGGAGAGCAACGCGGTTTGCACCATTCGATTTCTCGTCACAAAATACGTCGGATTAGCTCCTTACCAGCAGCACTGGAACATTTTTTCCACTTTTGCATTTTTGCCTGGTCTTTTTGTTAATTGAAATCGGCTACACTGTACTCTGTACAATCGCGACTGGTCATTACTATATTCAACTTTTTACTATAAGTTCTGTGCCCTTCGGTAGCCCAGAAGACGTCAAATCTTTGGGCTAAGCCCATTTAACTCACCCAGCAATTGTCTTACTTCTAAGTCGAAGACAATCTCAATGTCTTTATCTACGTGTAGAAAAACCACACCATTTGTACATAAAAAACACAAGGTACTTGATACAGTCTGCTGTAAAAAGTACAACTGAACACTGACCCTTTTCAGTAAGGTGCCAAAAGATTCGGAATTGAGCCAGGCATCGGCAGCTGTTGAAAAATTGCAAATTTCCCTAGTTTCCATGGAGTAAGAGCCGTTGGTATGCACGTGATTATGACATAAATGATCATTGAATTGTCGCTACAGCCAAAAGTATTGGTCGGAGAGCAACGCGGATTGCACCATTCGATTTCTCGTCACAAAATACGTCGGATTAGCCTCTTACTAGTAGCACTGGAACAGTTTTTCCACTTTTGCATTTTTGCCTGGTCTTTTTGTTAATTGAAACCGGCTACACTGTACTCTGTACAATCGCGAAAAACCACACCATTTGTACGTGAAAAACACAAGGTACTTGATACAGTCTGCTGTAAAAAGTACAACTAAAAACTGACCCACATTTATAAGGTGCCAAAAGATGCGGAATTGAGCCAGGCATCGGCAGCTGTTGAAAAATTGCAAATTTCCCTGGTTTCCAAGGAGTAAGAGCCGTTGCTGTGCACGTGATTATAATATCAATGATCATTCAATTGTCACTACAGCCAAAAGTATTGGTCGGAGAGCAACGCAGATTGCACCATTCGATTTCTCGTCAAAAAATACGTCGGATTAGCATCTTGCCAGCAGCACTGGAACAAATTTTCCACTTTTGCATTTTTGCCTGGTCTTTTTGTTAATTGAAACCGGCTGCACTGTACTCTGTACAATCGCGAAAAACCACACCATTTGTACGTGAAAAACACAAGGTACTTGATACAATCTGCTGTAAAAAGTACAACTAAAAACTGACCCACATTTATAAGGTGCCAAAAGATGCGAAATTGGGCCAGGCATCGGCAGCTGTTAAAAAATTGCAAATATTTATGGTTTCCATGGAGTAAGAGCCGTTGCTGGGCACGTGATTATGACATCAATGATCATTCAATTGTCGCTACAACCAAAAGTATTGGTCGGAGAGCAACGCGGTTTGCACCATTCGATTTCTCGTCACAAAATACGTCGGATTAGCCTCTTACCAGCAACACTGGAACAGTTTTTCCACTTTTCCATTTTTGCCTGGTCTTTATCCTAATTGAAATCGGCTACACTGTACTCTGTACAATCGCGACTGGTCATTACTATATTCAACTTTTGACTATAAGTTATGTGCCCTTCGGTAGCCCAGAAGACGTCAAATCTTTGGGCTAAGCCCATTGAACTCACCCAGCGATTGTCTTACTTCTAAGTGCAAGACAATCTCAATGTCTTTATCTACGTGTAGAAAAACCAGACCATTTGTACATAAAAAACACACGGTACTTGATACAGTCTGCTGTAAAAAGTACAACTGAACACTGACCCACTTCAGTAAGGTGCCAAAAGATTCGGAATTGAGCCAGGCATCGGCAGCTGTTGAAAAATTGCAAATTTCCCTGGTTTCTATGGAGTAATAGCCGTTGCTGTGCACGTGATTATGACATAAATGATCATTCAATTGTCACTACAGGCAAAAGTAATAGTCGGAGAGCAACGCGGTTTGCACCATTCGATTTCTCGTCACAAAATACGTCGGATTAGCCTCTTACCAGCAGCACTGGAACAATTTTTCCACTTTTGCATTTTTGCCTGGTGTTTTTCTTAATTGAAATCGGCTACACTGTACTATGTACCATCGCGACTGGTCATTACTATATTCAACTTTTGACTATATGTTATGTGCCCTTCGGTAGCCCAGAAGACGTCAAATCTTTGGGCTAAGCCCATTTAACTCACCCAGCAATTGCCTTACTTCTAAGTCCAAGACAATCTCAATGTCTTTATCTACGTGTAGAAAAACCACACCATTTGTACATAAAAAACACAAGGTACTTGATACAGTCTGCTGTAAAAAGTACAACTAAACACTGACCCACTTCAGTAAGGTGCCAAAAGATGCGGAATTGGGCCAGGCATCGGCAGCTGTTAAAAAATTGCAAATATCCCTGGTTTCCATGGAGTAAGAGCCGTTGCTACGCACGTGATTATGACATCAATGATCATTCAATTGTCGCTACAGCCAAAAGTATTGGTCGGAGAGCAACGCGGTTTGCACCATTCGATTTCTCGTCACAAAATACGTCGGATTAGTCTACTTAACAGCAGCACTGGAACAGTTTTTCCACTTTTGCATTTTTGCCTGGTGTTTTCGTTAATTGAAATCGGCTACACTGTACTGTGTACAATCGCGACTGGTCATTACTATATTCAACTTTTGACTATAAGTTATGTGCCCTTCGGTAGCCCAGAAGACCTGAAATCTTTGGGCTAAGCCCATTTAACTCACCCAGCAATTGTCTTACTTCTAAGTCCAAGACAATCTCAATGTCTTTATCTACGTGTAAAAAAACCAGACCATTTGTACATAAAAAAAACACAAGGTACTTGATACAGTCTGCTGTAAAAAGTACAACTAAACACTGACCCACATTTATAAGGTGCCAAAAGATGCGGAAGTGGGCCAGGCATCGGCAGCTGTTAAAAAATTGCAAATATCCATGGTTTCCATGGAGTAAGAGCCGTTGCTGGGCACGTGATTATGACATCAATGATCATTCAATTGTCACTACAGGCAAAAGTATTGGTCGGAGAGCAACGCGGTTTGCACCATTCGATTTCTCGTCACAAAATACGTCGGATTAGCCATTTACCAGCAGCACTGGAACAATTTTTCCACTTTTGCATTTTTGCCTGGTCTTTTGGTAATTGAAATCGGCTACACTGTACTCTGTACCATCGCGACTGGTCATTACTATATTCAACTTTTGACTATATGTTATGTGCCCTTTGATAGCCCAGAAGACGTCAAATCTTTGGGCTAAGCCCATTTAACTCACCCAGGAATTGCCTTACTTCTAAGTCGAAGACAATCTCAATGTCTTTATCTACGTGTAGAAAAACCACACCATTTGTACATGAAAAACACAAGGTACTTGATACAGTCTGCTGTAAAAAGTACAACTGAACACTGACCCACTTCAGTAAGGTGCCAAAAGATTCGGAATTGAACCAGGCATCGGCAGCTGTTGAAAAATTGCAAATTTCCATGGTTTCCATGGAGTAAGAGCCGTTGCTACACACGTGATTATGACATAAATGATCATTCAATTGTCGCTACAGCCAAAAGTATTGGTCGGAGAGCAACGCGGATTGCACCATTCGATTTCTCGTCACAAAATACGTCGGATTAGCCTCTTACTAGTAGCACTGGAACAGTTTTTCCACTTTTGCATTTTTGCCTGGTCTTTTTGTTAATTGAAACCGGCTACACTGTACTCTGTACAATCGCGAAAAACCACACCATTTGTACGTGAAAAACACAAGGTACTTGATACAGTCTGCTGTAAAAAGTACAACTAAAAACTGACCCACATTTATAAGGTGCCAAAAGATGCGGAATTGGGCCAGGCATCGGCAGCTGTTAAAAAATTGCAAATATCCATGGTTTCCATGGAGTAAGAGCCGTTGCTGGGCACGTGATTATGACATCAATGATCATTCAAATGTCGCTACAGCCAAAAGTATTGTTCGGAGAGCAACGCAGTTTGCACCATTCGATTTCTCGTCACAAAATAGGTCGGATTAGCCTCATACCAGCAACACTGGAACAGTTTTTCCACTTTTGCATTTTTGCCTGGTCTTTTTGTTAATTGAAATCGGCTACACTGTACTCTGTACAATCGCGACTGGTCATTACTATATTCAACTTTTGACTATAAGTTATGTGCCCTTCGGTAGCCCAGAAGACCTGATGTCTTTGGCCTAAGCCCATTTAACTCACCCAGCAATTGTCTTACTTCTAAGTGCAAGACAATCTCAATGTCTTTATCTACGTGTAGAAAAACCACACCATTTGTACATAAAAAACACACGGTACTTGATACAGTCTGCTGTAAAAAGTACAACTGAACACTGACCCACTTCAGTAAGGTGCCAAAAGATGCGGAATTGAGCCAGGCATCGGCAGCTGTTGAAAAATTGCAAATTTCCCTGGTTTCCATGGAGTAAGAGACGTTGCTGGGCACGTGATTATGACATCAATGATCATTCAATTGTCGCTACAGCCAAAAGTATTTGTCGGAGAGCAACGCGGTTTGCACCATTCGATTTCTCGTCACAAAATACGTCGGATTAGCCTCTTACCAGCAGCACTGGAACAATTTTTCCACTTTTGCATTTTTGCCTGGTCTTTTTCTTAATTGAAATCGGGTACACTGTACTATGTACCATCTCGACTGGTCATTACTATATTCAACTTTTGACTATAAGTTATGTGCCCTTCGGTAGCCCAGAAGACGTCAAATCTTTGGGCTCAGCCCATTTAACTCACCCAGCAATTGCCTTACTTCTAAGTCCAAGACAATCTCAATGTCTTCATCTACGTGTAGAAAAACCACACCATCTGTACATGAAAAACACAAGGTACTTGATACTGTAAAAAGTACAACTGAACACTGACCCACTTCAGTAAGGTGCCAAAAGATTCGGAATTGAGCCAGGCATCGGCAGCTGTTGAAAAATTGCAAATTTCCATGGTTTCCATGGAGTAAGAGCCGTTGCTACGCACGTGATTATGACATAAATGATCATTCAATTGTCGCTACAGCCAAAAGTATTGGTCGGAGAGCAACGCGGATTGCACCATTCGATTTCTCGTCACAAAATACGTCGGATTAGCCTCTTACTAGTAGCACTGGAACAGTTTTTCCACTTTTGCATTTTTGCCTGGTCTTTTTGTTAATTGAAACCGGCTACACTGTACTCTGTACAATCGCGAAAAACCACACCATTTGTACGTGAAAAACACAAGGTACTTGATACAGTCTGCTGTAAAAAGTACAACTAAAAACTGACCCACATTTATAAGGTGCCAAAAGATGCGGAATTGGGCCAGGCATCGGCAGCTGTTAAAAAATTGCAAATATCCATGGTTTCCATGGAGTAAGAGCCGTTGCTGGGCACGTGATTATGACATCAATGATCATTGAATTGTCGCTACAGCCAAAAGTATTGGTCGGAGAGCAACGCGGTTTGCACCATTCGATTTCTCGTCACAAAATACGTCGGATTAGCCTCATACCAGCAACACTGGAACAGTTTTTCCACTTTTGCATTTTTGCCTGGTCTTTTTGTTAATTGAAATCGGCTACACTGTACTCTGTACAATCGCGACTGGTCATTACTATATTCAACTTTTGACTATAAGTTATGTGCCCTTCGGTAGCCCAGAAGACCTGAAATCTTTGGGCTAGGCCCATTTAACTCACCCAGCGATTGTCTTACTTCTAAGTGCAAGACAATCTCAATGTCTTTATCTACGTGTAGAAAAACCACACCATTTGTACATGAAAAACACAAGGTACTTGATACAGTCTGCTGTAAAAAGTACAACTGAACACTGACCCACTTCAGTAAGGTGCCAAAAGATGCGGAATTGAGCCAGGCATCGGCAGCTGTTGAAAAATTGCAAATTTCCCTGGTTTCCATGGAGTAAGAGACGTTGCTGGGCACGTGATTATGACATCAATGATCATTCAATTGTCGCTACAGCCAAAAGTATTGGTCGGAGAGCAACGCGGTTTGCACCATTCGATTTCTCGTCACAAAATACGTCGGATTAGCCTCTTACCAGCAGCACTGGAACAATTTTTCCACTTTTGCATTTTTGCCTGGTCTTTTTGTTAATTGAAATCGGCTACACTGTACTCTGTACAATCGCGACTGGTCATTACTATATTCAACTTTTGACTATAAGTTATGTGCCCTTCTGTAGCCCAGAAGACCTGAAATCTTTGGGCCAAGCCCATTTAACTCACCCAGCAATTGTCTTACTTCTAAGTCCAAGACAATCTCAATGTCTTTGTCTACGTGTAGAAAAACCACACCATTTGTACATGAAAAACACAAGGTACTTGATACAGTCTGCTGTAAAAAGTACAACTGAACACTGACCCACTTCAGTAAGGTGCCAAAAGATGCGGAATTGAGCCAGGCATCGGCAGCTGTTGAAAAATTGCAAATTTCCCTGGTTTCCATGGAGTAAGAGCCGTTGGTATGCACGTGATTATGACATAAATGATCATTCAATTGTCGCTACAGCCAAAATTATTGGTCGGAGAGCAACGCGGATTTGCACCATTCGATTTCTCGTCACAAAATACGTCGGAACAGCCTCGTACTAGTAGCACTGGAACAGTTTTTCCACTTTTGCATTTTTGCCTGGTCTTTTTGTTAATTGAAACCGGCTACACTGTACTCTGTACAATCGCGACTGGTCATTACTATATTCAACTTTTGACTATATGTTATGTGCCCTTCGGTAGCCCAGAAGACCTGAAATCTTTGGGCCAAGCCCATTTAACTCACCCAGCAATTGTCTTACTTCTAAGTCCAAGACAATCTCAATGTCTTTATCTACGTGTAGAAAAACCACACCATTTGTACATAAAAAACACAAGGTACTTGATACAGTCTGCTGTAAAAAGTACAACTAAAAACTGACCCACATTTAGAAGGTGCCAAAAGATGCGGAATTGTGCCAGGCATCGGCAGCTGTTAAAAAATTGCAAATATCCATGGTTTCCATGGAGTAAGAGCCGTTGCTACGCACGTGATTATGACATAAATGATCATTGAATTGTCGCTACAGCCAAAAGTATTGGTCGGAGAGCAACGCGGTTTGCACCATTCGATTTCTCGTCACAAAATACGTCGGATTAGCTTCTTACCAGCAGAACTGGAACAGTTTTTCCACTTTTGCATTTTTACCTGGTCTTTTTGTTAATTGAAATCGGCTACACTGTACTGTGTACAATCGCGACTGGTCATTACTATATTCAACTTTTGACTATAAGTTATGTGCCCTTCGGTAGCCCAGAAGACGTCAAATCTTTGGGCTAAGCCCATTTAACTCACCCAGCAATTGTCTTACTTCTAAGTCGAAGACAATCTCAATGTCTTTATCTACGTGTAGAAAAACCAGACCATTTCTACGTGAAAAACACAAGGTACTTGATACAGTCTGCTGTAAAAAGTACAACTGACCGCAATCCCACATGAATAAGGTGCCAAAAGATGCGGAATTGAGCCAGGTATCGGCAGCTGTTGAAAAATTGCAAATTTCCCTGGTTTCCATGGAGTAAGAGCCGTTGCTGTGCACGTGATTATGACATAAATGATCATTCAATTGTCACTACAGGCAAAAGTATTGGTCGGAGAGCAACGCGGTTTGCACTATTCGATTTCTCGTCACAAAATACGTCGGATTAGCCTCTTACCAGCAGCACTGGAACAGTTTTTCCACTTTTGCATTTTTGCCTGGTCTTTTTGTTAATTGAAACCGGCTACACTGTACTCTGTACAATCGCGACTGGTCATTACTATATTCAACTTTTGACTATAAGTTATGTGCCCTTCGGTAGCCCAGAAGACCTGAAATCTTTGGGCCAAGCCCATTTAACTCACCCAGCAATTGTCTTACTTCTAAGTCGAAGACAATGTCAATGTCTTTATCTACGTGTAGAAAAACCACACCATTTGTACATGAAAAAGACAAGGTACTTGATACAGTCTGCTGTAAAAAGTACATCTGAACACTGGCCCACTTCAGTAAGGTGCCAAAAGATGCGGAATTGAGCCAGGCATCGGGCAGCTGTTGAAAAATTGCAAATTTCCCTGGTTTCCATGGAGTAATAGCCGTTGCTACGCACGTGATTATGACATAAATGATTATTCAATTGTCACTACAGCCAAAAGTATTGGTCGGAGAGCAACGCGGATTGCACCATTCGATTTCTTGTCACAAAATACGTCGGATTAGCCTCTTACTAGTAGCACTGGAACAATTTTTCCACTTTTGCATTTTTGCTTGGTCTTTTTGTTAATTGAATCCGGCTACACTGTACTCTGTACAATCGCGAAAAACCACACCATTTGTACGTGAAAAACACAAGGTACTTGATACAGTCTGCTGTAAAAAGTACAACTAAAAACTGACCCACATTTATAAGGTGCCAAAAGATGCGGAATTGGGCCAGGCATCGGCAGCTGTTAAAAAATTGCAAATATCCATGGTTTCCATGGAGTAAGAGCCGTTGCTGGACACGTAATTATGACATCAATGATCATTCAATTGTCGCTACAGCCAAAAGTATTGGTCGGAGAGCAACGCAGTTTGCACCATTCGATTTCTCGTCACAAAATACGTCGGATTAGCCTCATACCAGCAACACTGGAACGGTTTTTCCACTTTTCCATTTTTGCCTGGTCTTTTTGTTAATTGAAATCGGCTACACTGTACTCTGTACAATCGCGACTGGTCATTACTATATTCAACTTTTGACTATAAGTTATGTGCCCTTCGGTAGCCCAGAAGACCTGATATCTTTGGGCTAAGCCCATTTAACTCACCCAGCAATTGTCTTACTTCTAAGTGCAAGACAATCTCAATGTCTTTATCTACGTGTAGAAAAAACCAGACCATTTGTACATAAAAAACACACGATACTTGATACAGTCTGCTGTAAAAAGAACAACTGAACACTGACCCACTTCAGTAAGGTGCCAAAGATGCGGAATTGAGCCAGGCATCGCAGCTGTTGAAAAATTGCAAATTTCCCTGGTTTCCATGGAGTAAGAGACGTTGCTGGGCACGTGATTATGACATCAACGATCATTCAATTGTCACTACAGCCCAAAAGTATTGGTCGGAGAGCAACGCGGTTTGCACCATTCGATTTCTCGTCACAAAATACGTCGGATTAGCCTCTTACCAGCAGCACTGGAACAATTTTTCCACTTTTGCATTTTTGCCTGGTCTTTTTGTTAATTGAAATCGGCTACACTGTACTATGTACCATCGCGACTGGTCATTACTATATTCAACTTTTGACTATAAGTTATGTGCCCTTCGGTAGCCCAGAAGACCTGAAATCTTTGGGCTCAGCCCATTTAACTCACCCAGCAATTGCCTTACTTCTAAGTGCAAGACAATCTCAATGTCTTCATCTACGTGTAGAAAAACCACACCATTTGTACATGAAAAAACACAAGGTACTTGATACAGTCTGCTGTAAAAAGTACAACTGAACACTGACCCACTTCAGTAAGGTGCCAAAAGATGCGGAATTGAGCCAGGCATCGGCAGCTGTTGAAAAATTGCAAATTTCCCTGGTTTGCATGGAGTAAGAGCCGTTGCTACGCACGTGATTATGACATAAATGATCATTCAATTGTCGCTACAGCCAAAAGTATTGGTCGGAGAGCAACGCGGATTGCACCATTCGATTTCTCGTCACAAAATACGTCGGATTATCCTCTTACTAGTAGCACTGGAACAGTTTTTGCCACTTTTGCTATTTTGCCTGGTCTTTTTGTTAATTGAAACGGGCTACACTGTACTCTGTACAATCGCGAAAACCACAACATTTGTACGTGAAAAACACAAGGTACTTGATACAGTCTGCTGTAAAAAGTACAACTAAAAACTGACCCACATTTATAAGGTGCCAAAAGATGCGGAATTAGGCCAGGCATCGGCAGCTGTTAAAAAATTGCAAATATCCATGGTTTCCATGGAGTAAGAGCCGTTGCTGGGCACGTGATTATGACATCAATGATCATTGAATTGTCGCTACAGCCAAAAGTATTGTCGGAGAGCAACGCGGTTTGCACCATTCGATTTTCTCGTCACAAAATACGTCGGATTAGCCTCATACCAGCAACACTGGAACAGTTTTTCCACTTTGCATTTTTGCCTGGTCTTTTTGTTAATTGAAATCGGCTACACTGTACTCTGTACAATCGCGACTGGTCATTACTATATTCAACTTTTGACTATAAGTTATGTGCCCTTCGGTAGCCCAGAAGACCTGAAATCTTTGGGCCAAGCCCATTTAACTCACCCAGCAATTGCTTTACTTCTAAGTGCAAGACAATCTCAATGTCTTTATCTACGTGTAGAAAAACCACACCATTTGTACATAAAAATCACACGGTACTTGATACAGTCTGCTGTAAAAAGTACAACTGAACACTGACCCACTTCAGTAAGGTGCCACAAGATGCGGAATTGAGCCAGGCATCGGCAGCTGTTGAAAAATTGCAAATTTCCATGGTTTCCATGGAGTAAGAGGACGTTGCTGGGCAAGTGATTATGACATCAATGATCATTCAATTGTCGCTACAGCCAAAAGTATTGGTCGGAGAGCAACGGCGGTTTGCACCATTCGATTTCTCGTCACAAAATACGTCGGATTAGCTTCTTACCAGCAGCACTGGAACAGGTTTTCCACTTTTGCATTTTTGCCTGGTCTTTTTGTTAATTGAAATCGGCTACACTGTACTCTGTACAATCGCGACTGGTCCATTACTATATTCAACTTTTGACTATAAGTTATGTGCCCTTCGGTAGCCCAGAAGACCTGAAATCTTTGGGCCAAGCCCATTTAACTCACCCAGCAATTGCTTTACTTCTAAGTGCAAGACAATCTCAATGTCTTTATCTACGTGTAGAAAACCAGACCATTTGTACGTGAAAAACACAATGGTACTTGATACAGTCTGCTGTAAAAAGTACAACTGAACACTGACCCACTTCAGTAGGTGCCACAAGATGCGGAATTGAGCCAGGCATCGGCAGCTTTGAAAAATTGCAAATTTCCCTGGTTTCCATGGAGGAAGAGCCGTTGGTATGCACGTGATTATGACATCAATGATCATTCAATTGTCCCTACAGCCAAAAGTATTGGTCGGAGAGCAACGCGGTTTGCACCATTCGATTTCTCGTCACAAAATACGTCGGATTAGCCCTCTTACCAGCAGCACTGGAACAATTTTTCCACTTTTGCATTTTTGCCTGGTCTTTTTGTTAATTGAAATCGGCTACACTGTACTCTGTACAATCGCGACTGGTCATTACTATATTCAACTTTTGACTATATGTTATGTGCCCTTCGGTAGCCCAGAAGACGTCAAATCTTTGGGCCAAGCCCATTTAACTCACCCAGCAATTGTCTTACTTCTAAGTCCAAGACAATCTCAATGTCTTTATCTACGTGTAGAAAAACCACACCATTTGTACATGAAAAACAAAAGGTACTTGATACAGTCTGCTGTAAAAAGTACAACTGAACACTGACCCACTTCAGTAAGGTGCCAAAGATGCGGATTGAGCCAGGCATCGGCAGCTGTTGAAAAATTGCAAATTTCCCTTGTTTCCATGGAGTAAGAGCCGTTGCTACGCACGTGATTATGACATCAATGATTATTTATTTGTCGCTACAGCCAAAAGTATTGGTCGGAGAGCAACTCAGTTTGCACCATTCGATTCTCGTCACAAAATACGTCGGATCAGCTTCTTACCAGCAGCACTGGAACAGGTTTTCCACTTTTGCATTTTGCCTGGTCTTTTTGTTAATTGAAATCGGCTACACTGTACTCTGTACAATCGCGACTGGTCATTACTATATTCAACTTTTGACTATAAGTTATGTGCCCTCGGTAGCCCAGAAGACCTGAAATCTTTGGGCCAAGCCCATTTAACTCACCCAGCAATTGTCTTACTTCTAAGTCGAAGACAATGTCAATGTCTTTATCTACGTGTAGAAAAACCACACCATTTGTACATGAAAAAGACAAGGTACTTGATACAGTCTGCTGTAAAAAGTACATCTGAACACTGGCCCACTTCAGTAAGGTGCCAAAAGATGCGGAATTGAGCCAGGCATCGGCAGCTGTTGAAAATTGCAAATTTCCCTGGTTTCCATGGAGCTAGATAGCCGTTGCTACGCACGTGATTATGACATAAATGATTATTCAATTGTCACTACAGCCCAAAAGTATTGGTCGGAGAGCAACGCGGATTGCACCATTCGATTTCTTGTCACAAAATACGTCGGATTAGCCTCTTACTAGTAGCACTGGAACAATTTTTCCACTTTTGCATTTTTGCTTGGTCTTTTTGTTAATTGAAACCGGCTACACTGTACTCTGTACAATCGCGAAAAACCACACCATTTGTACGTGAAAAACACAAGGTACTTGATACAGTCTGCTGTAAAAAGTACAACTAAAAACTGACCCACATTTATAAGGTGCCAAAAGATGCGGAATTGGGCCAGGCATCGGCAGCTGTTAAAAAATTGCAAATATCCATGGTTTCCATGGAGTAAGAGCCGTTGCTGGACACGTAATTATGACATCAATGATCATTCAATTGTCGCTACAGCCAAAAGTATTGGTCGGAGAGCAACGCAGTTTGCACCATTCGATTTCTCGTCACAAAATACGTCGGATTAGCCTCATACCAGCAACACTGGAACGGTTTTTCCACTTTTCCATTTTTGCCTGGTCTTTTTGTTAATTGAAATCGGCTACACTGTACTCTGTACAATCGCGACTGGTCATTACTATATTCAACTTTTGACTATAAGTTATGTGCCCTTCGGTAGCCCAGAAGACCTGATATCTTTGGGCTAAGCCCATTTAACTCACCCAGCATTTGTCTTACTTCTAAGTGCAAGACAATCTCAATGTCTTTATCTACGTGTAGAAAAACCAGACCATTTGTACATAAAAAACACACGATACTTGATACAGTCTGCTGTAAAAAGAACAACTGAACACTGACCCACTTCAGTAAGGTGCCAAAAGATGCGGAATTGAGCCAGGCATCGGCAGCTGTTGAAAAATTGCAAATTTCCCTGGTTTCCATGGAGTAAGAGACGTTGCTGGGCACGTGATTATGACATCAACGATCATTCAATTGTCACTACAGCCAAAAGTATTGGTCGGAGAGCAACGCGGATTGCACCATTCGATTTCTCGTCACAAAATACGTCGGATTATCCTCTTACTAGTAGCACTGGAACAGTTTTTCCACTTTTGCATTTTTGCCTGGTCTTTTTGTTAATTGAAACGGGCTACACTGTACTCTGTACAATCGCGAAAAACCACAACATTTGTACGTGAAAAACACAAGGTACTTGATACAGTCTGCTGTAAAAAGTACAACTAAAAACTGACCCACATTTATAAGGTGCCAAAAGATGCGGAATTAGGCCAGGCATCGGCAGCTGTTAAAAAATTGCAAATATCCATGGTTTCCATGGAGTAAGAGCCGTTGCTGGGCACGTGATTATGACATCAATGATCATTGAATTGTCGCTACAGCCAAAAGTATTGGTCGGAGAGCAACGCGGTTTGCACCATTCGATTTCTCGTCACAAAATACGTCGGATTAGCCTCATACCAGCAACACTGGAACAGTTTTTCCACTTTTGCATTTTTGCCTGGTCTTTTTGTTAATTGAAATCGGCTACACTGTACTCTGTACAATCGCGACTGGTCATTACTATATTCAACTTTTGACTATAAGTTATGTGCCCTTCGGTAGCCCAGAAGACCTGAAATCTTTGGGCCAAGCCCATTTAACTCACCCAGCAATTGCTTTACTTCTAAGTGCAAGACAATCTCAATGTCTTTATCTACGTGTAGAAAAACCACACCATTTGTACATAAAAATCACACGGTACTTGATACAGTCTGCTGTAAAAAGTACAACTGAACACTGACCCACTTCAGTAAGGTGCCACAAGATGCGGAATTGAGCCAGGCATCGGCAGCTGTTGAAAAATTGCAAATTTCCATGGTTTCCATGGAGTAAGAGACGTTGCTGGGCAAGTGATTATGACATCAATGATCATTCAATTGTCGCTACAGCCAAAAGTATTGGTCGGAGAGCAACGCGGTTTGCACCATTCGATTTCTCGTCACAAAATACGTCGGATTAGCTTCTTACCAGCAGCACTGGAACAGGTTTTCCACTTTTGCATTTTTGCCTGGTCTTTTTGTTAATTGAAATCGGCTACACTGTACTCTGTACAATCGCGACTGGTCATTACTATATTCAACTTTTGACTATAAGTTATGTGCCCTTCGGTAGCCCAGAAGACCTGAAATCTTTGGGCCAAGCCCATTTAACTCACCCAGCAATTGCTTTACTTCTAAGTGCAAGACAATCTCAATGTCTTTATCTACGTGTAGAAAAACCAGACCATTTGTACGTGAAAAACACAAGGTACTTGATACAGTCTGCTGTAAAAAGTACAACTGAACACTGACCCACTTCAGTAAGGTGCCACAAGATGCGGAATTGAGCCAGGCATCGGCAGCTTTTGAAAAATTGCAAATTTCCCTGGTTTCCATGGAGGAAGAGCCGTTGGTATGCACGTGATTATGACATCAATGATCATTCAATTGTCCCTACAGCCAAAAGTATTGGTCGGAGAGCAACGCGGTTTGCACCATTCGATTTCTCGTCACAAAATACGTCGGATTAGCCTCTTACCAGCAGCACTGGAACAATTTTTCCACTTTTGCATTTTTGCCTGGTCTTTTTGTTAATTGAAATCGGCTACACTGTACTCTGTACAATCGCGACTGGTCATTACTATATTCAACTTTTGACTATATGTTATGTGCCCTTCGGTAGCCCAGAAGACGTCAAATCTTTGGGCCAAGCCCATTTAACTCACCCAGCAATTGTCTTACTTCTAAGTCCAAGACAATCTCAATGTCTTTATCTACGTGTAGAAAAACCACACCATTTGTACATGAAAAACACAAGGTACTTGATACAGTCTGCTGTAAAAAGTACAACTGAACACTGACCCACTTCAGTAAGGTGCCAAAAGATGCGGAATTGAGCCAGGCATCGGCAGCTGTTGAAAAATTGCAAATTTCCCTGGTTTCCATGGAGTAAGAGCCGTTGCTACGCACGTGATTATGACATCAATGATTATTTATTTGTCGCTACAGCCAAAAGTATTGGTCGGAGAGCAACTCAGTTTGCACCATTCGATTTCTCGTCACAAAATACGTCGGATCAGCTTCTTACCAGCAGCACTGGAACAGGTTTTCCACTTTTGCATTTTTGCCTGGTCTTTTTGTTAATTGAAATCGGCTACACTGTACTCTGTACAATCGCGACTGGTCATTACTATATTCAACTTTTGACTATAAGTTATGTGCCCTTCGGTAGCCCAGAAGACCTGAAATCTTTGGGCCAAGCCCATTTAACTCACCCAGCAATTGTCTTACTTCTAAGTCGAAGACAATGTCAATGTCTTTATCTACGTGTAGAAAAACCACACCATTTGTACATGAAAAAGACAAGGTACTTGATACAGTCTGCTGTAAAAAGTACATCTGAACACTGGCCCACTTCAGTAAGGTGCCAAAAGATGCGGAATTGAGCCAGGCATCGGCAGCTGTTGAAAAATTGCAAATTTCCCTGGTTTCCATGGAGTAATAGCCGTTGCTACGCACGTGATTATGACATAAATGATTATTCAATTGTCACTACAGCCAAAAGTATTGGTCGGAGAGCAACGCGGATTGCACCATTCGATTTCTTGTCACAAAATACGTCGGATTAGCCTCTTACTAGTAGCACTGGAACAATTTTTCCACTTTTGCATTTTTGCTTGGTCTTTTTGTTAATTGAAACCGGCTACACTGTACTCTGTACAATCGCGAAAAACCACACCATTTGTACGTGAAAAACACAAGGTACTTGATACAGTCTGCTGTAAAAAGTACAACTAAAAACTGACCCACATTTATAAGGTGCCAAAAGATGCGGAATTGGGCCAGGCATCGGCAGCTGTTAAAAAATTGCAAATATCCATGGTTTCCATGGAGTAAGAGCCGTTGCTGGACACGTAATTATGACATCAATGATCATTCAATTGTCGCTACAGCCAAAAGTATTGGTCGGAGAGCAACGCAGTTTGCACCATTCGATTTCTCGTCACAAAATACGTCGGATTAGCCTCATACCAGCAACACTGGAACGGTTTTTTCCACTTTTCCATTTTTGCCTGGTCTTTTTGTTAATTGAAATCGGCTACACTGTACTCTGTACAATCGCGACTGGTCATTACTATATTCAACTTTTGACTATAAGTTATGTGCCCTTCGGTAGCCCAGAAGACCTGATATCTTTGGGCTAAGCCCATTTAACTCACCCAGCATTTGTCTTACTTCTAAGTGCAAGACAATCTCAATGTCTTTATCTACGTGTAGAAAAACCAGACCATTTGTACATAAAAAACACACGATACTTGATACAGTCTGCTGTAAAAAGAACAACTGAACACTGACCCACTTCAGTAAGGTGCCAAAAGATGCGGAATTGAGCCAGGCATCGGCAGCTGTTGAAAAATTGCAAATTTCCCTGGTTTCCATGGAGTAAGAGACGTTGCTGGGCACGTGATTATGACATCAACGATCATTCAATTGTCACTACAGCCAAAAGTATTGGTCGGAGAGCAACGCGGTTTGCACCATTCGATTTCTCGTCACAAAATACGTCGGATTAGCCTCTTACCAGCAGCACTGGAACAATTTTTCCACTTTTGCATTTTTGCCTGGTCTTTTTGTTAATTGAAATCGGCTACACTGTACTATGTACCATCGCGACTGGTCATTACTATATTCAACTTTTGACTATAAGTTATGTGCCCTTCGGTAGCCCAGAAGACCTGAAATCTTTGGGCTCAGCCCATTTAACTCACCCAGCAATTGCCTTACTTCTAAGTGCAAGACAATCTCAATGTCTTCATCTACGTGTAGAAAAACCACACCATTTGTACATGAAAAACACAAGGTACTTGATACAGTCTGCTGTAAAAAGTACAACTGAACACTGACCCACTTCAGTAAGGTGCCAAAAGATGCGGAATTGAGCCAGGCATCGGCAGCTGTTGAAAAATTGCAAATTTCCCTGGTTTCCATGGAGTAAGAGCCGTTGCTACGCACGTGATTATGACATAAATGATCATTCAATTGTCGCTACAGCCAAAAGTATTGGTCGGAGAGCAACGCGGATTGCACCATTCGATTTCTCGTCACAAAATACGTCGGATTATCCTCTTACTAGTAGCACTGGAACAGTTTTTCCACTTTTGCATTTTTGCCTGGTCTTTTTGTTAATTGAAACGGGCTACACTGTACTCTGTACAATCGCGAAAAACCACAACATTTGTACGTGAAAAACACAAGGTACTTGATACAGTCTGCTGTAAAAAGTACAACTAAAAACTGACCCACATTTATAAGGTGCCAAAAGATGCGGAATTAGGCCAGGCATCGGCAGCTGTTAAAAAATTGCAAATATCCATGGTTTCCATGGAGTAAGAGCCGTTGCTGGGCACGTGATTATGACATCAATGATCATTGAATTGTCGCTACAGCCAAAAGTATTGGTCGGAGAGCAACGCGGTTTGCACCATTCGATTTCTCGTCACAAAATACGTCGGATTAGCCTCATACCAGCAACACTGGAACAGTTTTTCCACTTTTGCATTTTTGCCTGGTCTTTTTGTTAATTGAAATCGGCTACACTGTACTCTGTACAATCGCGACTGGTCATTACTATATTCAACTTTTGACTATAAGTTATGTGCCCTTCGGTAGCCCAGAAGACCTGAAATCTTTGGGCCAAGCCCATTTAACTCACCCAGCAATTGCTTTACTTCTAAGTGCAAGACAATCTCAATGTCTTTATCTACGTGTAGAAAAACCACACCATTTGTACATAAAAATCACACGGTACTTGATACAGTCTGCTGTAAAAAGTACAACTGAACACTGACCCACTTCAGTAAGGTGCCACAAGATGCGGAATTGAGCCAGGCATCGGCAGCTGTTGAAAAATTGCAAATTTCCATGGTTTCCATGGAGTAAGAGACGTTGCTGGGCAAGTGATTATGACATCAATGATCATTCAATTGTCGCTACAGCCAAAAGTATTGGTCGGAGAGCAACGCGGTTTGCACCATTCGATTTCTCGTCACAAAATACGTCGGATTAGCTTCTTACCAGCAGCACTGGAACAGGTTTTCCACTTTTGCATTTTTGCCTGGTCTTTTTGTTAATTGAAATCGGCTACACTGTACTCTGTACAATCGCGACTGGTCATTACTATATTCAACTTTTGACTATAAGTTATGTGCCCTTCGGTAGCCCAGAAGACCTGAAATCTTTGGGCCAAGCCCATTTAACTCACCCAGCAATTGCTTTACTTCTAAGTGCAAGACAATCTCAATGTCTTTATCTACGTGTAGAAAAACCAGACCATTTGTACGTGAAAAACACAAGGTACTTGATACAGTCTGCTGTAAAAAGTACAACTGAACACTGACCCACTTCAGTAAGGTGCCACAAGATGCGGAATTGAGCCAGGCATCGGCAGCTTTTGAAAAATTGCAAATTTCCCTGGTTTCCATGGAGGAAGAGCCGTTGGTATGCACGTGATTATGACATCAATGATCATTCAATTGTCGCTACAGCCAAAAGTATTGGTCGGAGAGCAACGCGGTTTGCACCATTCGATTTCTCGTCACAAAATACGTCGGATTAGCCTCTTACCAGCAGCACTGGAACAATTTTTCCACTTTTGCATTTTTGCCTGGTCTTTTTGTTAATTGAAATCGGCTACACTGTACTCTGTACAATCGCGACTGGTCATTACTATATTCAACTTTTGACTATATGTTATGTGCCCTTCGGTAGCCCAGAAGACGTCCAAATCTTTGGGCCAAGCCCATTTAACTCACCCAGCAATTGTCTTACTTCTAAGTCCAAGATAATCTCAATGTCTTTATCTACGTGTAGAAAAACCACACCATTTGTACATGAAAAACACAAGGTACTTGATACAGTCTGCTGTAAAAAGTACAACTGAACACTGACCCACTTCAGTAAGGTGCCAAAAGATGCGGAATTGAGCCAGGCATCGGCAGCTGTTGAAAAATTGCAAATTTCCCTGGTTTCCATGGAGTAAGAGCCGTTGCTACGCACGTGATTATGACATCAATGATTATTTATTTGTCGCTACAGCCAAAAGTATTGGTCGGAGAGCAACTCAGTTTGCACCATTCGATTTCTCGTCACAAAATACGTCGGATCAGCTTCTTACCAGCAGCACTGGAACAGGTTTTCCACTTTTGCATTTTTGCCTGGTCTTTTTGTTAATTGAAATCGGCTACACTGTACTCTGTACAATCGCGACTGGTCATTACTATATTCAACTTTTGACTATATGTTATGTGCCCTTCGGTAGCCCAGAAGACCTGAAATCTTTGGGCTAAGCCCATTTAACTCACCCAGCAATTGCCTTACTTCTAAATGCAAGACAATCTCAATGTCTTTATCTACGTGTAGAAAAACCAGACCATTTGTACGTGAAAAACACAAGGTACTTGATACAGTCTGCTGTAAAAAGTACAACTGACCGCAATCCCACTTGAATAAGGCGCCAAAAGATGCGGAATTGAGCCAGGTATCGGCAGCTGTTGAAAAATTGCAAATTTCCCTGGTTTCCATGGAGTAAGAGACGTTGCTGGGCACGTGATTATGACATAAATGATCATTCAATTGTCACTACAGCCAAAAGTATTGGTCGGAGAGCAACGCAGTTTGCACCATTCGATTTCTCGTCATAAAATACGTCGGATTAGCCTCTTACCAGCAACACTGGAACAGTTTTTCCACTTTTGCATTTTTACCTGGTCTTTTTGTTAATTGAAATCGGCTACACTGTACTCTGTACAATCGCGACTGGTCATTACTATATTCAACTTTTGACTATATGTTATGTGCCCTTCGGTAGCCCAGAAGACCTGAAATCTTTGGGCCAAGCCCATTTAACTCACCCAGCAATTGCCTTACTTCTAAGTCGAAGACAATCTCAATGTCTTTATCTAGGTGTAGAAAAACCACACCATTTGTACATATAAAACACAAGGTTCTTGATACAGTCTGCTGTAAAAAGTACAACTGAACACTGACCCACTTCAGTAAAGTGCCAAAAGATGCGGAATTGAGCCAGGCATCGGCAGCTGTTGAAAAATTGCAAATTTCCCTGGTTTCCATGGAGTAAGAGCCGTTGGTATGCACGTAATTATGACATAAATGATTATTCAATTGTCGCTACAGCCAAAAGTATTGGTCGGAGAGCAACGCGGATTGCACCATTCGATTTCTCGTCACAAAATACGTCGGATTAGCGTCTTACCAGCAACACTGGAATATTTTTTCCACTTTTGCATTTTTGCCTGGTCTTTTTGTTAATTGAAATCGGCTACACTGTACTCTGTAGAATCGCGACTGGTCATTACTATATTCAACTTTTGACTATAAGTTATGTGCCCTTCGGTAGCCCAGAAGACCTGAAATCTTTGGGCTAAGCCCATTTAACTCACCCAGCAATTGTCTTACTTCTAAGTCCAAGACAATCTCAATGTCTTTATCTACGTGTAGAAAAACCACACCATTTGTACATAAAAAAAAAACAAGGTACTTGATACAGTCTGCTGTAAAAAGTACAACTGAACACTGAACGACTTCAGTAAGGTGCCAAAAGATTCGGAATTGAGCCAGGCATCGGCAGCTGTTGAAAAATTGCAAATTTCCCTGGTTTCCATGGAGTAAGAGCCGTTGCTACGCACGTGATTATGACATAAATGATCATTGAATTGTCGCTACAGCCAAAAGTATTGGTCGGAGAGCAACGCGGTTTGCACCATTCGATTTCTCGTCACAAAATACGTCGGATTAGCCTCTTACTAGTAGCACTGGAACAGTTTTTCCACTTTTGCATTTTTGCCTGGTCTTTTTGTTAATTGAAATCGGCTACACTGTACTCTGTACCATCGCGACTGGTCATTACTATATTCAACTTTTGACTATATGTTATGTGCCCTTCGGTAGCCCAGAAGACCTGAAATCTTTGGGCCAAGCCCATTTAACTCACCCAGCAATTGCCTTACTTCTAAGTGCAAGACAATCTCAATGTCTTTATCTACGTGTAGAAAAACCAGACCATTTGTACATAAAAAACACAAGGTACTTGATACAGTCTGCTGTAAAAAGTACAACTGAACACTGACCCACTTCAGTAAGGTGCCAAAAGATGCGGAATTGAGCCAGGCATCGGCAGCTGTTGAAAAATTGCAAATTTCCCTGGTTTCCATGGAGTAAGAGCCGTTGCTGGGCACGTAATTATGACATAAATGATCATTCAATTGTCACTACAGCCAAAAGTATTGGTCGGAGAGCAACGCGGTTTGCACCATTCGATTTCTCGTCACAAAATACGTCGGATTAGCCTCTTACCAGCAGCACTGGAACAGTTTTTCCACTTTTGCATTTTTACCTGGTCTTTTTGTTAATTGAAATCGGCTACACTGTACTCTGTACAATCGCGACTGGTCATTACTATATTCAACTTTTGACTATAAGTTATGTGCCCTTCGGTAGCCCAGAAGACCTGAAATCTTTGGGCCAAGCCCATTTAACTCACCCAGGAATTGTGTTACTTCTAAGTCCAAGACAATCTCAATGTCTTTATCTACGTGTAGAAAAACCACACCATTTGTACATAAAAAACACAAGGTACTTGATACAGTCTGCTGTAAAAAGTACAACTAAACACTGACCCACATTTATAAGGTGCCAAAAGATGCGGAAGTGGGCCAGGCATCGGCAGCTGTTAAAAAATTGCAAATATCCATGGTTTCCATGGAGTAAGAGCCGTTGCTGGGCACGTGATTATGACATCAATGATCATTCAATTGTCCCTACAGCCAAAAGTATTGGTCGGAGAGCAACGCGGTTTGCACCATTCGATTTCTCGTCACAAAATACGTCGGATCAGCTTCTTACCAGCATCACTGGAACAGGTTTTCCACTTTTGCATTTTTGCCTGGTCTTTTTGTTAATTGAAATCGGCTACACTGTACTCTGTACAATCGCGACTGGTCATTACTATATTCAACTTTTGACTATAAGTTATGTGCCCTTCGGTAGCCCAGAAGACCTGAAATCTTTGGGCTAAGCCCATTTAACTCACCCAGCAGTTGCCTTACTTCTAAGTGCAAGACAATCTCAATGTCTTTATCTACGTGTAGAAAAACCAGACCATTTGTACATAAAAAACACAAGGTACTTGATACAGTCTCCTGTAAAAAGTACAACTGAACACTGACCCACTTCAGTAAGGTGCCAAAAGATGCGCAATTGGGCCAGGCATCGGCAGCTGTTAAAAAATTGCAAATTTCCCTGGTTTCCATGGAGTAAGAGCCGTTGCTGGGCACGTGATTATGACATCAATGATCATTCAATTGTCACTACAGGCAAAGGTATTAGTCGGAGAGCAACGCGGTTTGCACCATTCAATTTCTCGTCACAAAATACGTCGGATTAGCCTCTTAGCAACAGCACTGGAACAATTTTTCCACTTTTGCATTTTTGCCTGGTCTTTTTGTTAATTGAAATCGGCTACACTGTACTCTGTACCATCGCGACTGGTCATTACTATATTCAACTTTTGACTATATGTTATGTGCCCTTCGGTAGCCCAGAAGACGTCAAATCTTTGGGCTAAGCCCATTTAACTCACCCAGCAATTGCCTTACTTCTAAGTCGAAGACAATCTCAATGTCTTTATCTACGTGTAGAAAAACCACACCATTTGTACATGAAAAACACAAGGTACTTGATACAGTCTGCTGTAAAAAGTACAACTGAACACTGACCCACTTCAGTAAGGTGCCAAAAGATGCGGAATTGAGCCAGGCATCGGCAGCTGTTGAAAAATTGCAAATTTCCCTGGTTTGCATGGAGTAAGAGCCGTTGCTACGCACGTAATTAAGACATAAATGATCATTCAATTGTCGCTACAGCCAAAAGTATTGGTCGGAGAGCAACGCAGTTTGCACCATTCGATTTCTCGTCACAAAATACGTCGGATTAGCCTCTTACTAGTAGCACTGGAACAGTTTTTCCACTTTTGCATTTTTGCCTGGTCTTTTTGTTAATTGAAACCGGCTACACTGTACTCTGTACAATCGCGACTGGTCATTACTATATTAAACTTTTGACTATATGTTCTGTGCCCTTCGGTAGCCCAGAAGACCTGAAATCTTTGGGCCAAGCCCATTTAACTCACCCAGCAATTGTCTTACTTCTAAGTCCAAGACAATCTCAATGTCTTTATCTACGTGTAGAAAAACCACACCATTTGTACATGAAAAACACAAGGTACTTGATACAGTCTGCTGTAAAAAGTACAACTAAAAACTGACCCACATTTATAAGGTGTCAAAAGATGCGGAATTGGGCCAGGCATCGGCAGGTGTTGAAAAATTGCAAATATCCATGGTTTCCATGGAGTAAGAGCCGTTGCTACGCACGTGATTATGACATAAATGATCATTCAATTGTCGCTACAGCCAAAAGTATTGGTCGGAGAGCAACGCGGTTTGCACCATTCGATTTCTCGTCACAAAATACGTCGGATTAGCCTGTTACCAGCAGCACTGGAACAGTTTTTCCACTTTTCCATTTTTGCCTGGTCTTTTTGTTAATTGAAATCGGCTACACTGTACTCTGTACAATCGCGACTGGTCATTACTATATTCAACTTTTTACTATAAGTTATGTGCCCTTCGGTAGCCCAGAAAACCTGAAATCTTTGGGCTAAGCCCATTTAACTCACCCAGCGATTGTCTTACTTCTAAGTGCAAGACAATCTCAATGTCTTTATCTACGTGTAGAAAAACCACACCATTTGTACATGAAAAACACAAGGTACTTGATACAGTCTGCTGTAAAAAGTACAACTGAACACTGACCCACTTCAGTAAGGTGCCAAAAGATTCGGAATTGAGCCAGGCATCGGCAGCTGTTGAAAAATTGCAAATTTCCCTGGTTTCCATGGAGTAAGAGCCGTTGCTACGCACGTGATTATGACATAAATGATCATTCAATTGTCGCTACAGCCAAAAGTATTGGTCGGAGAGCAACGCGGATTGCACCATTCGATTTCTCGTCACAAAATACGTCGGATTAGCCTCTTACTAGTAGCACTGGAACAGTTTTTCCACTTTTGCATTTTTGCCTGGTCTTTTTGTTAATTGAAACCGGCTACACTGTACTCTGTACAATCGCGACTGGTCATTACTATATTCAACTTTTGACTATATGTTATGTGCCCTTCGGTAGCCCAGAAGACCTGAAATCTTTGGGCCAAGCCCAATTAACTCACCCAGCAATTGTCTTACTTCTAAGTGCAAGACAATCTCAATGTCTTTATCTACGTGTAGAAAAACCACACCATTTGTACATGAAAAACACAAGGTACTTGATACAGTCTGCTGTAAAAAGTACAACTGAACACTGACCCACTTCAGTAAGGTGCCAAAAGATGCGGAATTGAGCCAGGTATCGGCAGCTGTTGAAAAATTGCAAATTTCCCTGGTTTCCATGGAGTAAGAGCCGTTGCTACGCACGTGATTATGACATAAATGATTATTTAATTGGCGCTACAGCCAAAAGTATTGGTCGGAGAGCAACGCCGTTTGCACCATTCGATTTCTTGTCACAAAATACGTCGGATTAGCCTCTTACCAGCAGCACTGGAACAGTTTTTCCACTTTCGCATTTTTACCTGGTCTTTTTGTTAATTGAAATCGGCTACACTGTACTCTGTACAATCGCGACTGGTCATTACTATATTCAACTTTTGACTATAAGTTATGTGCCCTTCGGTAGCCCAGAAGACCTGAAATCTTTGGGCTAAGCCCATTTAACTCACCCAGGAATTGTCTTACTTCTAAGTCCAAGACAATCTCAATGTCTTTATCTACGTGTAGAAAAACCACACCATTTGTACATAAAAAAAAACAAGGTACTTGATACAGTCTGCTGTAAAAAGTACAACTGAACACTGACCCACTTCAGTAAGGTGCCAAAAGATTCGGAATTGAGCCAGGCATCGGCAGCTGTTGAAAAATTGCAAATTTCCCTGGTTTCCATGGAGTAAGAGCCGTTGCTACGCACGTGATTATGACATAAATGATCTTTCAATTGTCGCTACAGCCAAAAGTATTGGTCGGAGAGCAACGCGGATTGCACCATTCGATTTCTCGTCACAAAATACGTCGGATCAGCTTCTTACCAGCAGCACTGGAACAGGTTTTCCACTTTTGCATTTTTGCCTGGTCTTTTTGTTAATTGAAATCGGCTACACTGTACTCTGTACAATCGCGACTGGTCATTACTATATTCAACTTTTGACTATAAATTATGTGCCCTTCGGTAGCCCAGAAGACCTGAAATCTTTGGGCTAAGCCCATTTAACTCACCCAGCAATTGCCTTACTTCTAAGTGCAAGACAATCTCAATGTCTTTATCTACGTGTAGAAAAACCAGACCATTTGTACATAAAAAACACAAGGTACTTGATACAGTCTGCTGTAAAAAGTACAACTGAACACTGACCCACTTCAGTAAGGTGCCAAAAGATGCGGAATTGAGCCAGGCATCGGCAGCTGTTGAAAAATTGCAAATTTCCCTGGTTTCCATGTAGTAAGAGCCGTTGCTGGGCACGTGATTATGACATCAATGATCATTCAATTGTCACTACAGCCAAAAGTTTTGGTCGGAGAGCAACGCGGTTTGCACCATTCGATTTCTCGTCACAAAATACGTCGGATTAGCCTCTTACCAGCATCACTGGAACAATTTTTCCACTTTTGCATTTTTACCTGCGTCTTTTTGTTAATTGAAATCGGCTACACTGTACTCTGTACAATCGCGACTGGTCATTACTATATTCAACTTTTGACTATATGTTATGTGCCCTTCGGTAGCCCAGAAGACGTCAAATCTTTGGGCTAAGCCCATTTAACTCACCCAGCAATTGCCTTACTTCTAAAAAAGTCGAAGACAATCTCAATGTCTTTATCTACGTGTAGAAAAACCACACCATTTGTACATGAAAAACACAAGGTACTTGATACAGTCTGCTGTAAAAAGTACAACTGAACACTGACCCACTTCAGTAAGGTGCCAAAAGATGCGGAATTGAGCCAGGTATCGGCAGCTGTTGAAAAAATTGCAAATTTCCCTGGTTTCCATGGAGTAAGAGCCGTTGGTATGCACGTGATTATGACATAAATGATTATTCAATTGTCGCTACAGCCAAAAGTATTGGTCGGAGAGCAACGCGGATTGCACCATTCGATTTCTCGTCACAAAATACGTCGGATTTTTTTCTTGCCAGCAGCACTAAGACAGTTTTTCCAATTTTGCATTTTTACCTGGTCTTTTTGTTAATTGAAATCGGCTACACTGTACTATGTACCAACGCGACTGGTCATTACTATATTCAACTTTTTGACTATAAGTTATGTGCCCTTCGGTAGCCCAGAAGACGTCAAATCTTTGGGCCAAGCCCATTTAACTCACCCAGCAATTGTCTTACTTCTAAGTCCAAGACAATCTCAATGTCTTTATCTACGTGTAGAAAAACCACCACCATTTGTACATGAAAAAACACAAGGTACTTGATACAGTCTGCTGTAAAAAGTACAACTGAACACTGACCCACTTCAGTAAGGTGCCAAAAGATGCGGAATTGAGCCAGGCATCGGCAGCTGTTGAAAAATTGCAGATTTCCCTGGTTTCCATGGAGTAAGAGCCGTTGCTACGCACGTGATTATGACATAAATGATTATTTAATTGTCGCTACAGCCAAAAGTATTGGTCGGAGAGCAACGCGGATTGCACCATTCGATTTCTCGTCACAAAATAACGTCGGATTAGCCTCTTGCCAGCAGCACTGGAACAGTTTTTCCACTTTTGCATTTTTACCTGGTCTTTTTGTTAATTGAAATCGGCTACACTGTACTCTGTACAATCGCGACTGGTCATTACTATATTCAACTTTTGACTATAAGTTATGTGCCCTTCGGTAGTCCAGAAGACCTGAAATCTTTGGGCTAAGCCCATTTAACTCACCCAGGAATTGTGTTACTTCTAAGTGCAAGACAATCTCAATGTCTTTATCTACGTGTAGAAAAACCACACCATTTGTACATAAAAATCAAAAGGTACTTGATACATTCTGCTGTAAAAAGTACAACTGAACACTGACCCACTTCAGTAAGGTGCCAAAAGATGTGGAATTGAGCCAGGCATCGGCAGCTGTTGAAAAATTGCAAATTTATCTGGTTTCCATGGAGTAAGAGCCGTTGGTATGCACGTGATTATGACATCAATGATCATTCAATTGTCCCTACAGCCAAAAGTATTGGTCGGAGAGCAACGCGGTTTGCACCATTCGATTTTTCGTCATAAAATACGTCGGATTAGCCTCTTACAAGCAGTACTGGAACATTTTTTCCACTTTTGCATGTTTGCCTGGTCTTTTTGTTAATTGAAACCGGCTACACTGTACTCTGTACAATCGCGACTGGTCATTACTATATTCAACTTTTGACTATAAGTTATGTGCCCTTCGGTAGCCCAGAAGACCTGAAATCCTTGGGCCAAGCCCATTTAACTCACCCAGCAATTGTCTTACTTCTAAGTGCAAGACAATCTCAATGTTGTTATCTACGTGTAAAAAAACCAGACCATTTGTACGTAAAAAACACAAGGTACTTGATACAGTCTGCTGTAAAAAGTACAACTGAACACTGACCCACTTCAGTAAGGTGCCAAAAGATGCGGAATTGGGCCAGGCATCGGTAGCTGTTGAAAAATTGCAAATTTCCCTGGTTTGCATGGAGTAAGAGACGTTGCTGGGCACGTGATTATGACATAAATGATCATTCAATTGTCACTACAGCCAAAAGTATTGGTCGGAGAGCAACGCGGTTTGCACCATTCGATTTCTCGTCACAAAATACGTCGGATTAGCCTCTTACCAGCAACACTGGAACAGTTTTTCCACTTTTGCATTTTTACCTGGTCTTTTTGTTAATTGAAATCGGCTACACTGTACTCTGTACAATCGCGACTGGTCATTACTATATTCAACTTTTGACTTTAAGTTATGTGCCCTTCGATAGCCCAGAAGACCTGAAATCTTTGGGCTAAGCGCATTTAACTCACCCAGCAATTGCCTTACTTCTAAGTCGAAGACAATCTCAATGTCTTTATCTACGTGTAGAAAAACCAGACCTTTTGTACATATAAAACACAAGGTTCTTGATACAGTCTGCTGCAAAAAGTACAACTGAACACTGACCGACTTCAGTAAGGTGCCAAAAGATGTGGAATTGAGCCAGGGATCGGCAGCTGTTGAAAAATTGCAAATTTTCCTGGTTTCCATGGAGTAAGAGCCGTTGCTACGCACGGGATTATGACATAAATGATCATTCAATTGTCACTACAGCCAAAAGTATTGGTCGGAGAGCAACGCGGTTTGCACCATTCGATTTCTCGTCACAAAATACGTCGGATTAGCCTCTTACCAGCAACACTGGAACAGTTTTTCCACTTTTGCATTTTTACCTGGTCTTTTTGTTAATTGAAATCGGCTACACTGTACTCTGTACAATCGCGACTGGTCATTACTATATTCAACTTTTGACTATAAGTTATGTGCCCTTCGGTAGCCCAGAAGACCTGAAATCTTTGGGCTAAGCGCATTTAACTCACCCAGCAATTGCCTTACTTCTAAGTCGAAGACAATCTCAATGTCTTTATCTACGTGTAGAAAAACCAGACCATTTCTACATATAAAACACAAGGTTCTTGATACAGTCTGCTGTAAAAAGTACAACTGAACACTGACCCACTTCAGTAAGGTGCCAAAAGATGCGGAATTGAGCCAGGCATCGGCAGCTGTTGAAAAATTGCAAATTTCCCTGGTTTCCATGGAGTAAGAGCCGTTGCTGGGCACGTGATTATGACATCAATGATCATTCAATTGTCACTACAGCCAAAAGTATTGGTCGGAGAGCAACGCGGTTTGCACCATTCGATTTCTCGTCACAAAATACGTCGGATTAGCCTCTTACCAGCAACACTGGAACAGTTTTTCCACTTTTGCATTTTTGCCTGGTCTTTTTGTTATTTGAAACCGGCTACACTGTACTTTGTACAATCGCGACTGGTCATTACTATATTCAACTTTTGACTATAAGTTATGTGCCCTTCGGTAGCCCAGAAGACCTGAAATCTTTGGGCTAAGCCCATTTAACTCACCCAGCAATTGTCTTACTTCTAAGTCGAAGACAATCTCAATGTCTTTATCTACGTGTAGAAAAACCACACCATTTGTACATAAAAATCAAAAGGTACTTGATACAGTCTGCTGTAAAAAGTACAACTTAACACTGACCCACTTCAGTAAGGTGCCAAAAGATGTGGGATTGAGCCAGGCATCGGCAGCTGTTGAAAAATTGCAAATTTCCCTGGTTTCCATGGAGTAAGAGCCGTTGCTGGGCACGTGATTATGACATCAATGATCATTCAATTGTCCCTACTGCCAAAAGTATTGGTCGGAGAGCAACGCGGTTTGCACCATTCGATTTTTCGTCATAAAATACGTCGGATTAGCCTCTTACAAGCAGTACTGGAACATTTTTTCCACTTTTGCATGTTTGCCTGGCCTTTTTGTTAATTGAAACCGGCTACACTGTACTCTGTACAATCGCGACTGGTCAATACTATATTCAACTTTTGACTATAAGTTATGTGCCCTTCGGTAGCCCAGAAGACCTGAAATCTTTGGGCCAAGCCCATTTAACTCACCCAGCAATTGTCTTACTTCTAAGTCCAAGACAATCTCAATGTCTTTATCTACGTGTAGAAAAACCAGACCATTTGTACGTGAAAAACACAAGGTACTTGATACAGTCTGCTGTAAAAAGTACAACTGAACACTGACCCACTTCAGTAAGGTGCCAAAAGATGCGGAATTGAGCCAGGCATCGGCAGCTGTTGAAAAATTGCAAATTTCCCTGGTTTCCATGGAGTAAGAGCCGTTGCTGTGCACGTGGTTATGGCATAAATGATCATTCAATTGTCACTACAGCCAAAAGTATTGGTCGGAGAGCAACGCGGTTTGCCCAATTCGATTTCTCGTCACAAAATACGTCGGATTAGCCTCTTACCAGCAGCACTGGAACAGTTTTTCCACTTTTGCATTTTTACCTGGTCTTTTTGTTAATTGAAATCGGCTACACTGTACTCTGTACAATCGCGACTGGTCATTACTATATTCAACTTTTGACTATAAGTTATGTGCCCTTCGGTAGCCCAGAAGACCTGAAATCTTTGGACTAAGCCCATTTAACTCACCCCGCAATTGCCTTACTTCTAAGTGCAAGACAATCTCAATGTCTTTATCTACGTGTAGAAAAACCAGACCATTTGTACATAAAAAACACAAGGTACTTGATACAGTCTGCTGTAAAAAGTACAACTGAACACTGACCCACTTCAGTAAGGTGCCAAAAGATTCGGAATTGAGCCAGGCATCGGCAGCTGTTGAAAAATTGCAAATTTCCCTGGTTTCCATGGAGTAAGAGCCGTTGCTGGGCACGTGATTATGACATAAATGATCATTCAATTGTCACTACAGCCAAAAGTATTGGTCGGAGAGCAATGCAGTTTGCACCATTCGATTTCTCGTCACAAAATACGTCGGATTAGCCTCTCACCAGCAGCACTGGAACAGTTTTTCCACTTTTGCATTTTTGCCTGGTCTTTTTGTTAATTGAAATCGGCTACACTGTACTATGTACCATCGCGACTGGTCAATACTATATTCAACTTTTGACTATAAGTTATGTGCCCTTCGGTAGCCCAGAAGACCTGAAATCTTTGGGCCAAGCCCATTTAACTCACCCAGCAATTGTCTTACTTCTAAGTCCAAGACAATCTCAATGTCTTTATCTACGTGTAGAAAAACCACACCATTTGTACGTGAAAAACACAAGGTACTTGATACAGTCTGCTGTAAAAAGTACAACTGAACACTGACCCACTTCAGTAAGGTGCCAAAAGATGCGGAATTGAGCCAGGCATCGGCAGCTGTTGAAAAATTGCAAATTTCCCTGGTTTCCATGGAGTAAGAGCCGTTGCTGTGCACGTGGTTGTGGCATAAATAATCATTCAATTGTCACTACAGCCAAAAGTATTGGTCGGAGAGCAACGCGGTTTGCATAATTCGATTTCTCGTCACAAAATTCGTCGGATTAGCCTCTTACCAGCAGCACTGGAACAGTTTTTTCCACTTTTGCATTTTTGCCTGGTCTTTTTGTTAATTGAAATCGGCTACACTGTACTCTGTACAATCGCGACTGGTCATTACTATATTCAACATTTGACTATAAGTTATGTGCCCTTCGGTAGCCCAGAAGACCTGAAATCTTTGGACTAAGCCCATTTAACTCACCCAGCAATTGCCTTACTTCTAAGTGCAAGACAATCTCAATGTCTTTATCTACGTGTAGAAAAACCACACCATTTGTACATAAAAAACACACGGTACTTGATACAGTCTGCTGTAAAAAGTACAACTAAACACTGACCCACGTCAGTAAGGTGCCAAAAGATGCGGAATTGAGCCAGGCATCGGCAGCTGTTGAAAAATTGCAAATTTCCCTGGTTTCCATGGAGTAAGAGCCGTTGCTGGGCACGTGATTATGACATCAATGATCATTCAATTGTCACTACAGCCAAAAGTATTGGTCGGAGAGCAGCGCGGTTTGCACCATTCGACTTTTCGTCACAAAATACGTCGGATTAGCCTCTTACCAGCAACACTAGAACAATTTTTCCACTTTTGCATTTTTACCTGGTCTTTTTGTTAATTGAAATCGGCTACACTGTACTTTGTACAATCGCGACTGGTCATTACTATATTCAACTTTTGACTATAAGTTATGTGCCCTTCGGTAGCCCAGAAGACCTGAAATCTTTGGGCCAAGCCCATTTAACTCACCCAGCAATTGTCTTACTTCTAAGTCCAAGACAATCTCAATGTCTTTATCTACGTGTAGAAAAACCACACCATTTGTACATAAAAATCAAAAGGTACTTGATACAGTCTGCTGTAAAAAGTACAACTTAACACTGACCCACTTCAGTAAGGTGCCAAAAGATGTGGAATTGAGCCAGGCATCGGCAGCTGTTGAAAAATTGCAAATTTCCCTGGTTTCCATGGAGTAAGAGCCGTTGGTATGCACGTGATTATGACATCAATGATCATTCAATTGTCCCTACTGCCAAAAGTATTGGTCGGAGAGCAACGCGGTTTGCACCATTCGATTTTTCGTCATAAAATACGTCGGATTAGCCTCTTACAAGCAGTACTGGAACATTTTTTTCCACTTTTGCATGTTTGCCTGGTCTTTTTGTTAATTGAAACCGGCTACACTGTACTCTGTACAATCGCGACTGGTCAATACTATATTCAACTTTTGACTATAAGTTATGTGCCCTTCGGTAGCCCAGAAGACCTGAAATCTTTGGGCCAAGCCCATTTAACTCACCCAGCAATTGTCTTACTTCTAAGTCCAAGACAATCTCAATGTCTTTATCTACGTGTAGAAAAACCAGACCATTTGTACGTGAAAAACACAAGGTACTTGATACAGTCTGCTGTAAAAAGTACAACTGAACACTGACCCACTTCAGTAAGGTGCCAAAAGATGCGGAATTGAGCCAGGCATCGGCAGCTGTTGAAAAATTGCAAATTTCCCTGGTTTCCATGGAGTAAGAGCCGTTGCTGTGCACGTGGTTATGGCATAAATGATCATTAAATTGTCACTACAGCCAAAAGTATTGGTCGGAGAGAAACGCGTGTTTGCACAATTCAATTTCTCGTCAGAAAATACGTCGGATTAGCCTCTTACCAGCAGCACTGGAACAGTTTTTCCACTTTTGCATTTTTACCTGGTCTTTTTGTTAATTGAAATCGGCTACACTGTACTCTGTACAATCGCGACTGGTCATTACTATATTCAACTTTTGACTATAAGTTATGTGCCCTTCGGTAGCCCAGAAGACCTGAAATCTTTGGACTAAGCCCATTTAACTCACCCAGGAATTGCCTTACTTCTAAGTGCAAGACAATCTCAATGTCTTTATCTACGTGTAGAAAAACCAGACCATTTGTACATAAAAAAACACAAGGTACTTGATACAGTCTGCTGTAAAAAAGTACAACTGAACACTGACCCACTTCAGTAAGGTGCCAAAAGATGCGGAATTGAGCCAGGCATCGGCAGCTGTTGAAAAATTGCAAATTTCCCTGGTTTCCATGGAGTAAGAGCCGTTGCTGGGCACGTGATTATGACATCAATTATCATTCAATTGTCACTACAGCCAAAAGTATTGGTCGGAGAGCAACGCGGTTTGCACCATTCGATTTGTCGTCACAAAATTACGTCGAATTAGCCTCTTACCAGCAACACTGGAACAGTTTTTTCCACTTTTGCATTTTTGCCTGGTCTTTTTGTTAATTGAAATCGGCTACACTGTACTCTGTACAATCGCGACTGGTCATTACTATATTCAACTTTTGACTATAAGTTATGTGCCCTTCGGTAGCCCAGAAGACCTGAAATCTTTGGGCCAAGCCCATTTAACTCACCCAGCAATTGCCTTACTTCTAAGTGCAAGACAATCTCAATGTCTTTATCTACGTGTAGAAAAACCACACCATTTTGTACGTGAAAAACACAAGGTACTTGATACAGTCTGCTGTAAAAAGTACAACTGAACACTGACCCACTTCAGTAAGGTGCCAAAAGATTCGGAATTGAGCCAGGCATCGGCAGCTGTTGACAAATTGCAAATTTCCCTGGTTTCCATGGAGTAAGAGCCGTTGCTACGCACGTGATTATGACATAAATGATCATTCAATTGTCGCTACAGCCAAAAGTATTGGTCGGAGAGCAACGCGGATTGCACCATTCGATTTCTCGTCAGAAAATACGTCGGATTAGCCTCTTACTATTAGCACTGGAACAGTTTTTCCACTTTTGCATGTTTGCCTGGTCTTTTTGTTAATTGAAACCGGCTACACTGTACTCTGAACAATCGCGACTGGTCATTACTATAGTTCAACTTTTGACTATAAGTTATGTGCCCTTCGGTAGCCCAGAAGACCTGAAATCTTTGGGCCAAGCCCATTTAACTCACCCCAGCAATTGTCTTACTTCTAAGTCCAAGACAATCTCAATGTCTTTATCTACGTGTAGAAAAACCACACCATTTGTACGTGAAAAACACAAGGTACTTGATACAGTCTGCTGTAAAAAGTACAACTGAACACTGACCCACTTCAGTAAGGTGCCAAAAGATGCGGAATTGAGCCAGGCATCGGCAGCTGTTGAAAAATTGCAAATTTCCCCTGGTTTCCATGGAGTAAGAGCCGTTGCTGTGCACGTGATTATGGCATAAATGATGATTCAATTGTCACTACAGCCAAAAGTATTGGTCGGAGAGCAACGCAGTTTGCACACAATTCGATTTCTCGTCACAAAATACGTCGGATTAGTCTCTTACCAGCAGCACTGGAACAGTTTTTCCACTTTTGCATTTTTACCTGGTCTTTTTGTTAATTGAAATCGGCTACACTGTACTCTGTACAATCGCGACTGGTCATTACTATATTCAACTTTTGACTATAAGTGATGTGCCCTTCTGGTAGCCCAGAAGACCTGAAATCTTTTGGGCCAAGCCCCATTTAACTCACCCAGCAATTGTCTTACTTCTAAGTCCAAGACAATCTCAATGTCTTTATCTACGTGTAGAAAAACCAGGACCATTTGTACATAAAAAACACAAGGTACTTGATACAGTCTGCTGTAAAAAGTACAACTAAACACTGACCCACATTTATAAGGTGCCAAAAGATGCGGAATTGGGCCAGGCATCGGCAGCTGTTAAAAAATTGCAAATATCCCTGGTTTCCATGGAGTAAGAGCCGTTGCTGGGCACGTGATTATGACATAAATGATCATTCAATTGTCACTACAGCCAACAGTATTGGTCGGAGAGCAACACGGTTTGCACCATTCGATTTCTCGTCACAAAATACGTCGGATTAGCCTCTTAACAGCAGCACTGGAACAGTTTTTCCACTTTTGCATTTTTACCTGGTCTTTTTGTTAATTGAAATCGGCTACACTGTACTATGTACCATTGCGACTGGTCATTACTATATTCAACTTTTTACTATATGTTATGTGCCCTTTGGTAGCCCAGAAGACGTCAAATCTTTGGGCTAAGCCCATTTAACTCACCCAGCAATTGCCTTACTTCTAAGTGCAAGACAATCTCAATGTCTTTATCTACGTGTAGAAAAACCAGACCATTTGTACGTGAAAAACACAAGGTACTTGATACAGTCTGCTGTAAAAAGTACAACTGAACACTGACCCACTTCAGTAAAGTGCCAAAAGATGCGGAATTGGGCCAGGCATCGGCAGCTGTTGACAAATTGCAAATATCCCTGGTTTCCATGGAGTAAGAGCCGTTGCTGGGCACGTGATTATGACATAAATGATCATTGAATTGTCGCTACAGCCAAAAGTATTGGTCGGAGAGCAACGCGGTTTGCACCATTCGATTTCTCGTCAGAAAATACGTCGGATTAGCCTCTTACCAGCAGCACTGGAACAGTTTTTTTACTTTTGCATTTTTGCCTGGTCTTTTTGTTAATTGAAATCGGCTACACTGTACTCTGTACAATCGCGACTGGTCATTACTATATTCAACTTTTGACTATAAGTTATGTGCCCTTCGGTAGCCCAGAAGACCTGAAATCTTTGGGCTAAGCCCATTTAACTCACCCAGCAATTGCCTTACTTCTAAGTGCAAGACAATCTCAATGTCTTTATCTACGTGTAGAAAAACCACACCATTTGTACATAAAAAACAAAAGGTACTTGATACAGTCTGCTGTAAAAAGTACAACTGACCACATACCCACATAAATAAGGTGACAAAAGATGCGGAATTGAGCCAGGTATCGGCAGCTGTTGAAAAATTGCAAATTTCCCTGGTTTCCATGGAGTAAGAGCCGTTGCTACGCACTTAATTATGACATAAATGATCATTCAATTGTCGCTACAGCCAAAAGTATTGGTCGGAGAGCAACGCGGTTTGCACCATTCGATTTCTCGTCACAAAATACGTCGGATTAGCCTCTTACCAGCAGTACTGGAACATTTTTCCACTTTTGCATGTTTGCTTGGTCTTTTTGTTAATTGAAACCGGCTACACTGTACTCTGTACAATCGCGACTGGTCATTACTATATTCAACTTTTGACTATAAGTTATGTGCCCTTCGGTAGCCCAGAAGACCTGAAATCTTTGGGCCAAGCCCATTTAACTCACCCAGCAATTGTCTTACTTCTAAGTGCATGACAATCTCAATGTCTTTATCTACGTGTAGAAAAACCACACCATTTGTACATGAAAAACACAAGGTACTTGATACAGTCTGCTGTAAAAAGTACAACTGAACACTGACCCACTTCAGTAAGGTGCCAAAAGATGTGGAATTGGGCCAGGCATCGGTAGCTGTTGAAAAATTGCAAATTTCCCTGGTTTCCATGGAGTAAGAGCCTTTGGTACGCACGTGATTATGACATAAATATTTATTTAATTGTCGCTACAGCCAAAAGTATTGGTCGGAGAGCAACGCGGATTGTACCATTCGATTTCTCGTCACAAAATACGTCGGATTAGCCTCTTGCCAGCAGCACTGAAACAGTTTTTCCAATTTTGCATTTTTACCTGGTCTTTTTGTTAATTGAAATCGGCTACACTGTACTCTGTACAATCGCGACTGGTCATTACTATATTCAACTTTTGACTATAAGTTATGTGCCCTTTGGTAGCCCAGAAGACGTCAAATCTTTGGGCTAAGCCCATTTAACTCACCCAGCAATTGTCTTACTTCTAAGTCCAAGACAATCTCAATGTCTTTATCTACGTGTAGAAAAACCACACCATTTGTACATGAAAAACACAAGGTACTTGATACAGTCTGCTGTAAAAAGTACAACTGAACACTGACCCACTTCAGTAAGGTGCCAAAAGATGCGGAATTGAGCCAGGCATCGGCAGCTGTTGAAAAATTGCAAATTTCCCTGGTTTCCATGGAGTAAGAGCCGTTGCTGGGCACGTGATTATGACATAAATGATTATTTAATTGTCGCTGCAGCCAAAAGTATTGGTCGGAGAGCAACGCGGATCGCACCATTCGATTTCTCGTCACAAAATACGTCGGATTAGCCTCTTGGCAGCAGCACTGGAACAGTTTTTCCACTTTTGCATTTTTACCTGGTCTTTTTGTTAATTGAAATCGGCTACACTGTACTCTGTACAATCGCGACTGGTCATTACTATATTCAACTTTTGACTATAAGTTTTGTGCCCTTCGGTAGCCCAGAAGACCTGAAATCTTTGGGCCAAGACCATTTAACTCACCCAGGAATTGTCTTACTTCTAAGTCCAAGACAATCTCAATGTCTTTATCTACGTGTAGAAAAACCACACCATTTGTACATAAAAATCAAAAGGTACTTGATACATTCTGCTGTAAAAAGTACAACTTAACACTGACCCACTTCAGTAAGGTGCCAAAAGATGCGGAATTGAGCCAGGCATCGGCAGTTGTTGAAAAATTGCAAATTTCCCTGGTTTCCATGGAGTAAGAGCCGTTGGTATGCACATGATTATGACATCAATGCTTATTCAATTGTCACTACAGCCAAAAGTATTGGTCGGAGAGCAACGCGGATTGCACCATTCGATATCTCGTCATAAAATACGTCGGATTAGCCTCTACCAGCAGCACTGGAACATTTTTTTCCACTTTTGCATTTTTGCCTGGTCTTTTTGTTAATTGAAACAGGCTACACTGTACTCTGTACAATCGCGACTGGTCATTACTATATTCAACTTTTGACAATAATTTATGTGCCCTTCGGTAGCCCAGAAGACCTGAAATCTTTGGGCCAAGCCCATTTAACTCACCCAGCAATTGTCTTACTTCTAAGTCCAAGACAATCTCAATGTCTTTATCTACGTGTAGATAAACCACACCATTTGTACATAAAAATCACAAGGTACTTGATACATTCTGCTGTGAAAAGTACAACTTAACACTGACCCACATTTATAAGGTGCCAAAAGATGCGGAATTGAGCCAGGCATCGGCAGCTGTTGAAAAATTGCAAATTTCCCTGGTTTCCATGGAGTAAGAGCCGTTGCTACGCACGTGATTATGACATAAATGATTATTTAATTGTCGCCACAGCCAAAAGTATTGGTCGGAGAGCAACGCGGATTGCACCATTCGATTTCTCGTCACAAAATACGTCGGATTAGCCTCTTACCAGCAGCACTGGAACAGTTTTTCCACTTTTGCATTTTTGCCTGATCTTTTTGTTAATTGAAATCGGCTACACTGTACTCTGTACAATCGCGACTGGTCATTACTATATTCAACTTTTGACTATAAGTTATGTGCCCTTCGGTAGCCCAGAAGACATGAAATCTTTGGGCCAAGCCCTTTTAACTCACCCAGGAATTGTCTTACTTCTAAGTCCAAGACAATCTCAATGTCTTTATCTACGTGTAGAAAAACCACACCATTTGTACATAAAAATCAAAAGGTACTTGATACATTCTGCTGTAAAAAGTACAACTGAACACTGACCCACTTTAGTAAGGTGCCAAAAGATGCGGAATTGAGCCAGGCATCGGCAGCTGTTGACAAATTGCAAATTTCCCTGGTTTCCATGGAGTAAGAGCCGTTGGTATGCACATGATTATGACATCAATGATCATTCAATTGTCACTACAGCCAAAAGTATTGGTCGGAGAGCAACGCGGTTTGCACCATTCGATTTCTCGTCATAAAATACGTCGGATTAGCTTCTTACCAGCAGCACTGGAACAGTTTTTTCCACTTTTGCATTTTTGCCTGGTCTTTTTGTTAATTGAAACCGGCTACACTGTACACTGTACAATCGCGACTGGTCATTACTATATTCAACTTTTGACTATAAGTTATGTGCCCTTCGGTAGCCCAGAAGACCTGAAATCTTTGGGCTAAGCCCATTTAACTCACCCAGCAATTGCCTTACTTCTAAGTGCAAGACAATCTCAATGCCTTTATCTACGTGTAGAAAAACCAGACCATTTGTACGTGAAAAACACAAGGTACTTGATACAGTCTGCTGTAAAAAGTACAACTGAACACTGACCCACTTCAGTAAGGTGCCAAAAGATGCGGAATTGAGCCAGGCATCGGCAG
Organism: Liolophura sinensis; assembly: GCF_032854445.1. Taxonomy (NCBI): domain Eukaryota; kingdom Metazoa; phylum Mollusca; class Polyplacophora; order Chitonida; family Chitonidae; genus Liolophura; species Liolophura sinensis. Next base: position 22,131 of record NW_027018064.1, on the reverse strand, counting down.
CTGTTGAAAAATTGAAAATATCCCTGGTTTCCATGGAGTAAGAGCCGTTGCTGGGCACGTGATTATGACATAAATGATCATTCAATTGTCACCACAGCCAAAAGTATTGGTCGGAGAGCAACGCGGTTTGCACCATTCGATTTCTCGTCACAAAATACGTCGGATTAGCCTCTTACCAGCAGCACTGGAACAGTTTTTCCACTTTTGCATTTTTACCTGGTCTTTTTGTTAATTGAAATCGGCTACACTGTACTATGTACCATCGCGACTGGTCATTACTATATTCAACTTTTGACTATAAGTTATTTGCCCTTCGGTAGCCCAGAAGACGTCAAATCTTTGGGCTAAGCCCATTTAACTCACCCAGCAATTGTCTTACTTCTAAGTGCAAGACAATCTCAATGTCTTTATCTACGTGTAAAAAAACCAGACCATTTGTACATAAAAAACACAAGGTACTTGATACAGTCTGCTGTAAAAAGTACAACTGAACACTGACCCACTTCAGTAAGGTGCCAAAAGATGCGGAATTGAGCCAGGGATCGGCAGCTGTTGAAAAATTGCAAATTTCCCTGGTTTCCATGGAGTAAGAGACGTTTCTGGGCACGTGATTATGACATAAATAATCATTCAATTGTCACTACAGCCAAAAGTATTGGTCGGAGAGCAACGCGGTTTGCACCATTCGATTTCTCGTTACAAAATACGTCGGATTAGCCTCTCACCAGCAGCACTGGAACAGTTTTTCCACTTTTGCATGTTTGCTTGGTCTTTTTGTTAATTGAAACCGGCTACACTGTACTCTGTACAATCGCGACTGGTCATTACTATATTCAACTTTTGACTATAAGTTATGTGCCCTTCGGTAGCCCAGAAGACCTGAAATCTTTGGGCCAAGCCCATTTAACTCACCCAGCAATTGTCTTACTTCTAAGTGCATGACAATCTCAATGTCTTTATCTACGTGTAGAAAAACCACACCATTTGTACATGAAAAACACAAGGTACTTGATACAGTCTGCTGTAAAAAGTACAACTGAACACTGACCCACTTCAGTAAGGTGCCAAAAGATGTGGAATTGGGCCAGGCATCGGTAGCTGTTGAAAAATTGCAAATTTCCCTGGTTTCCATGGAGTAAGAGCCTTTGGTACGCACGTGATTATGACATAAATATTTATTTAATTGTCGCTACAGCCAAAAGTATTGGTCGGAGAGCAACGCGGATTGTACCATTCGATTTCTCGTCACAAAATACGTCGGATTAGCCTCTTGCCAGCAGCACTGAAACAGTTTTTCCAATTTTGCATTTTTACCTGGTCTTTTTGTTAATTGAAATCGGCTACACTGTACTCTGTACAATCGCGACTGGTCATTACTATATTCAACTTTTGACTATAAGTTATGTGCCCTTTGGTAGCCCAGAAGACGTCAAATCTTTGGGCTAAGCCCATTTAACTCACCCAGCAATTGTCTTACTTCTAAGTCCAAGACAATCTCAATGTCTTTATCTACGTGTAGAAAAACCACACCATTTGTACATGAAAAACACAAGGTACTTGATACAGTCTGCTGTAAAAAGTACAACTGAACACTGACCCACTTCAGTAAGGTGCCAAAAGATGCGGAATTGAGCCAGGCATCGGCAGCTGTTGAAAAATTGCAAATTTCCCTGGTTTCCATGGAGTAAGAGCCGTTGCTGGGCACGTGATTATGACATAAATGATTATTTAATTGTCGCTGCAGCCAAAAGTATTGGTCGGAGAGCAACGCGGATCGCACCATTCGATTTCTCGTCACAAAATACGTCGGATTAGCCTCTTGGCAGCAGCACTGGAACAGTTTTTCCACTTTTGCATTTTTACCTGGTCTTTTTGTTAATTGAAATCGGCTACACTGTACTCTGTACAATCGCGACTGGTCATTACTATATTCAACTTTTGACTATAAGTTTTGTGCCCTTCGGTAGCCCAGAAGACCTGAAATCTTTGGGCCAAGACCATTTAACTCACCCAGGAATTGTCTTACTTCTAAGTCCAAGACAATCTCAATGTCTTTATCTACGTGTAGAAAAACCACACCATTTGTACATAAAAATCAAAAGGTACTTGATACATTCTGCTGTAAAAAGTACAACTTAACACTGACCCACTTCAGTAAGGTGCCAAAAGATGCGGAATTGAGCCAGGCATCGGCAGTTGTTGAAAAATTGCAAATTTCCCTGGTTTCCATGGAGTAAGAGCCGTTGGTATGCACATGATTATGACATCAATGCTTATTCAATTGTCACTACAGCCAAAAGTATTGGTCGGAGAGCAACGCGGATTGCACCATTCGATATCTCGTCATAAAATACGTCGGATTAGCCTCTACCAGCAGCACTGGAACATTTTTTTCCACTTTTGCATTTTTGCCTGGTCTTTTTGTTAATTGAAACAGGCTACACTGTACTCTGTACAATCGCGACTGGTCATTACTATATTCAACTTTTGACAATAATTTATGTGCCCTTCGGTAGCCCAGAAGACCTGAAATCTTTGGGCCAAGCCCATTTAACTCACCCAGCAATTGTCTTACTTCTAAGTCCAAGACAATCTCAATGTCTTTATCTACGTGTAGATAAACCACACCATTTGTACATAAAAATCACAAGGTACTTGATACATTCTGCTGTGAAAAGTACAACTTAACACTGACCCACATTTATAAGGTGCCAAAAGATGCGGAATTGAGCCAGGCATCGGCAGCTGTTGAAAAATTGCAAATTTCCCTGGTTTCCATGGAGTAAGAGCCGTTGCTACGCACGTGATTATGACATAAATGATTATTTAATTGTCGCCACAGCCAAAAGTATTGGTCGGAGAGCAACGCGGATTGCACCATTCGATTTCTCGTCACAAAATACGTCGGATTAGCCTCTTACCAGCAGCACTGGAACAGTTTTTCCACTTTTGCATTTTTGCCTGATCTTTTTGTTAATTGAAATCGGCTACACTGTACTCTGTACAATCGCGACTGGTCATTACTATATTCAACTTTTGACTATAAGTTATGTGCCCTTCGGTAGCCCAGAAGACATGAAATCTTTGGGCCAAGCCCTTTTAACTCACCCAGGAATTGTCTTACTTCTAAGTCCAAGACAATCTCAATGTCTTTATCTACGTGTAGAAAAACCACACCATTTGTACATAAAAATCAAAAGGTACTTGATACATTCTGCTGTAAAAAGTACAACTGAACACTGACCCACTTTAGTAAGGTGCCAAAAGATGCGGAATTGAGCCAGGCATCGGCAGCTGTTGACAAATTGCAAATTTCCCTGGTTTCCATGGAGTAAGAGCCGTTGGTATGCACATGATTATGACATCAATGATCATTCAATTGTCACTACAGCCAAAAGTATTGGTCGGAGAGCAACGCGGTTTGCACCATTCGATTTCTCGTCATAAAATACGTCGGATTAGCTTCTTACCAGCAGCACTGGAACAGTTTTTTCCACTTTTGCATTTTTGCCTGGTCTTTTTGTTAATTGAAACCGGCTACACTGTACACTGTACAATCGCGACTGGTCATTACTATATTCAACTTTTGACTATAAGTTATGTGCCCTTCGGTAGCCCAGAAGACCTGAAATCTTTGGGCTAAGCCCATTTAACTCACCCAGCAATTGCCTTACTTCTAAGTGCAAGACAATCTCAATGCCTTTATCTACGTGTAGAAAAACCAGACCATTTGTACGTGAAAAACACAAGGTACTTGATACAGTCTGCTGTAAAAAGTACAACTGAACACTGACCCACTTCAGTAAGGTGCCAAAAGATGCGGAATTGAGCCAGGCATCGGCAGCTGTTGAAAAATTGAAAATATCCCTGGTTTCCATGGAGTAAGAGCCGTTGCTGGGCACGTGATTATGACATAAATGATCATTCAATTGTCACCACAGCCAAAAGTATTGGTCGGAGAGCAACGCGGTTTGCACCATTCGATTTCTCGTCACAAAATACGTCGGATTAGCCTCTTACCAGCAGCACTGGAACAGTTTTTCCACTTTTGCATTTTTACCTGGTCTTTTTGTTAATTGAAATCGGCTACACTGTACTATGTACCATCGCGACTGGTCATTACTATATTCAACTTTTGACTATAAGTTATTTGCCCTTCGGTAGCCCAGAAGACGTCAAATCTTTGGGCTAAGCCCATTTAACTCACCCAGCAATTGTCTTACTTCTAAGTGCAAGACAATCTCAATGTCTTTATCTACGTGTAAAAAAACCAGACCATTTGTACATGAAAAACACAAGGTACTTGATACAGTCTGCTGTAAAAAGTACAACTGAACACTGACCCACTTCAGTAAGGTGCCAAAAGATGCGGAATTGAGCCAGGGATCGGCAGCTGTTGAAAAATTGCAAATTTCCCTGGTTTCCATGGAGTAAGAGACGTTTCTGGGCACGTGATTATGACATAAATAATCATTCAATTGTCACTACAGCCAAAAGTATTGGTCGGAGAGCAACGCGGTTTGCACCATTCGATTTCTCGTTACAAAATACGTCGGATTAGCCTCTCACCAGCAGCACTGGAACAGTTTTTCCACTTTTGCATTTTTGCCTGGTCTTTTTGTTAATAGAAACCGGCAACACTGTACTCTGTACAATCGCGACTGGTCATTACTATATTCAACTTTTGACTATAAGTTATGTGCCCTTCGGTAGCCCAGAAGACGTCAAATCTTTGGGCCAAGCCCATTTAACTCACCCAGGAATTGTCTTATTTCTAAGTCCAAGACAATCTCAATGTCTTTATCTACGTGTAGAAAAACCACACCATTTGTACATAAAAAACACAAGGTACTTGATACAGTCTGCTGTAAAATGTACAACTAAACACTGACCCACATTTATAAGGTGCCAAAAGATGCGGAATTGAGCCAGGCATCGGCAGCTGTTAAAAAATTGCAAATATCCATGGTTTCCATGGAGTAAGAGCCGTTGCTGGGCACGTGATTATGACATCAATAATCATTGAATTGTCGCTACAGCCAAAAGTATTGGTCGGAGAGCAACGCGGTTTGCACCATTCGATTTCTCGTCACAAAATACGTCGGATTAGCCTCTCACCAGCAGCACTGGAACAGTTTTTCAACTTTTGCATTTTTGCCTGGTCTTTTTGTTAATTGAAATCGGCTACACTGTACTCTGTACAATCGCGACTGGTCATTACTATATTCAACTTTTGACTATAAGTTATGTGCCCTTCGGTAGCCCAGAAGACCTGAAATCTTTAGGCTAAGCCCATTTAACTCACCCAGCAGTTGCCTTTCTTCTAAGTGCAAGACAATCTCAATGTCTTTTTCTACGTGTAGAAAAACCAGCCCATTTGTACATAAAAAATACAAGGTACTTGATACAGTCTGCTGTAAAAAGTACAACTAAACACTGACCCACATTTATAAGGTGCCAAAAGGTGCGGAATTGAGCCAGGCATCGGCAGCTGTTGAAAAATTGCAAATTTCCCTGGTTTCCATGGAGTAAGAGCCGTTGCTGGGCACGTGATTATGACATCAATGATCATTCAATTGTCACTACAGCCAAAAGTATTGGTCGGAGAGCAACGCGGTTTGCACCATTCGATTTCTCGTCACAAAATATGTCGGATTAGCCTCTTAACAGCAGCACTGGAACAGTTTTTCCACTTTTGCATTTTTGCCTGGTATTTTTGTTAATTGAAATCGGCTACACTGTACTCTGTACAATCGCTACTGGTCATTACTATATTCAACTTTTGACTATAAGTTATGTGCCCTTCGGTAGCCCAGAAGACGTCAAATCTTTGGGCTAAGCCCATTTAACTCACCCAGCAATTGTCTTACTTCTAAGTGCAAGACAATCTCAATGTCTTTATCTACGTGTAGAAAAACCACACCATTTGTACATGAAAAACACAAGGTACTTGATACAGTCTGCTGTAAAAAGTACAACTGAACACTGACCCACTTCAGTAAGGTGCCAAAAGATGCGGAATTGAGCCAGGCATCGGCAGCTGTTGAAAAATTGCAAATTTCCCTGGTTTCCATGGAGTAAGAGCCGTTGCTGGGCACGTGATTATGACATCAATGATCATTCAATTGTCACTACAGCCAAAAGTATTGGTCGGAGAGCAACGCGGTTTGCACCATTCGATTTCTCGTCACAAAATACGTCGGATTAGACTCTTACCAGCAGCACTGGAACAGTTTTTCCACTTTTGCATTTTTACCTGGTCTTTTTGTTAATTGAAATCGGCTACACTGTACTCTGTACAATCGCGACTGGTCATTACTATATTCAACTTTTGACTATAAGTTATGTGCCCTTCGGTAGCCCAGAAGACCTGAAATCTTTGGGCTAAGCCCATTTAACTCACCCAGCAGTTGTCTTACTTCTAAGTCCAAGACAATCTCAATGTCTTTATCTACGTGTAGAAAAACCACACCATTTGTACATAAAAAACACAAGGTACTTGATACAGTCTGCTGTAAAAAGTACAACTAAACACTGACCCACATTTATAAGGTGACAAAAGATGCGGAATTGGGCCAGGCATCGGCAGCTGTTAAAAAATTGCAAATATCCCTGGTTTCCATGGAGTAAGAGCCGTTGCTGGGCACGTGATTATGACTTCAATGATCATTGAATTGTCGCTACAGCCAAAAGTATTGGTCGGAGAGCAACGCGGTTTGCACCATTCGATTTCTCGTCACAAAATACGTCGGATTAGCCTCTTACCAGCAGCACTGGAACAGTTTTTCCACTTTTGCATTTTTGCCTGGTCTTTTTGTTAATTGAAATCGGCTACACTGTACTCTGTACAATCGCGACTGGTCATTACTATATTCAACTTTTGACTATAAGTTATGTGCCCTTCGGTAGCCCAGAAGACCTGAAATCTTTGGGCTAAGCCCATTTAACTCACCCAGCAATTGCCTTACTTCTAAGTGCAAGACAATCTCAATGTCTTTATCTACGTGTAGAAAAACCACACCATTTGTACATAAAAAACACAAGGTACTTGATACAGTCTGTTGTAAAAAGTACAACTGAACACTGACCCACTTAAGAAAGGTGCCAAAAGATGCGGAATTGAGCCAGGCATCGGCAGCTGTTGAAAAATTGCAAATTTCCCTGGTTTCCATGGAGTAACAGCCGTTGCTGGGCACGTGATTATGACATCAATGATCATTGAATTGTCGCTACAGCCAAAAGTATTGGTCGGAGAGCAACGCGGTTTGCACCATTCGATTTTTCGTCACAAAATACGTCGGATTAGCCTCTTATCAGCAGCACTGGAACATTTTTTCCACTTTTGCATTTTTACCTGGTCTTTTTTTTAATTGAAATCGGTTACACTGTAATCTGTACAATCGCGACTGGTCATTACTATATTCAACTTTTGACTATAAGTTATGTGCCCTTCGGTAGCCCAGAAGACCTGAAATCTTTGGGCTAAGCCCACTTAACTTACCCAGCAATTGTCTTACTTCTAAGTCGAAGACAATCTCAATGTCTTTATCTACGTGTAGAAAAACCACACCATTTGTACATAAAAAACACAAGGTACTTGATACAGTCTGCTGTAAAAAGTACAACTGAACACTGACCCACTTCAGTAAGGTGCCAAAAGATGCGGAATTGAGCCAGGCATCGGCAGCTGTTGAAAAATTGCAAATTTCCCTGGTTTCCATGGAGTAAGAGCCGTTGGTATGCACGTGATTATGACATAAATGATTATTCAATTGTCGCTACAGCCAAAAGTATTGGTCGGAGAGCAACGCGGTTTGCACCATTCGATTTCTCGTCACAAAATACGTCGGATTTTTCTCTTGCCAGCAGCACTGGAACAGTTTTTCCAATTTTGCATTTTTACCTGGTCTTTTTGTTAATTGAAATCGGCTACACTGTACTATGTACCAACGCGACTGGTCATTACTATATTCAACTTTTGACTATAAGTTATGTGCCCTTCGGTAGCCCAGAAGACCTGAAATCTTTGGGCTAAGGGCATTTAACTCACCCAGCAATTGTCTTACTTCTAAGTCCAAGACAATCTCAATGTCTTTATCTACGTGTAAAAAAACCAGACCATTTGTACATAAAAAACACAAGGTACTTGATACAGTCTGCTGTAAAAAGAACAACTAAACACTGATCCACATTTATAAGGTGCCAAAAGATGCGGAATTGGGCCAGGCATCGGCAGCTGTTAAAATATTGCAAATATCCCTGGTTTCCATGGAGTAAGAGCCGTTGCTGGGCACGTGATTATGACATCAATGATCATTGAATTGTCGCTACAGCCAAAAGTATTGGTCGGAGAGCAACGCGGTTTGCACCATTCAATTTTTCGTCACAAAATACGTCGGATTAGCCTCTTATCAGCAGCACTGGAACATTTTTTCCACTTTTGCATTTTTGCCTGGTCTTTTTGTTAATTGAAATCGGTTACACTGTAATCTGTACAATCGCGACTGGTCATTACTATATTCAACTTTTGACTATAAGTTATGTGCCCTTCGGTAGCCCAGAAGACCTGAAATCTTTGGGCTAAGCCCATTTAACTCACCCAGCAATTGCCTTACTTCTAAGTCGAAGACAATCTCAATGTCTTTATCTACGTGTAGAAAAACCACACCATTTGTACATTAAAAACACAAGGTACTTGATACAGTCTGCTGTAAAAAGTACAACTAAACACTGACCCACATTTATAAGGTGCCAAAAGATGCGGAATTGGGCCAGGCATCGGCAGCTGTTAAAAAATTGCAAATATCCCTGGTTTCCATGGAGTAACAGCCGTTGCTGGGCACGTGATTATGACATCAATAATCATTGAATGGTCGCTACAGCCAAAAGTATTGGTCGGAGAGCAACGCGGTTTGCACCATTCGATTTCTCGTGACAAAATACGTCGGATTAGCCTCTTACCAGCAACACTGGAACAGTTTTTCCACTTTTGCATTTTTGCCTGGTCTTTTTGTTAATTGAAATCGGCTACACTGTACTCTGTACAATCGCGACTGGTCATTACTATATTCAACTTTTAACTATAAGTTATGTGCCCTTCGGTAGCCCAGAAGACGTCAAATCTTTGGGCTAAGCCCATTTAACTCACCCAGCAATTGTCTTACTTCTAAGTGCAAGACAATCTCAATGTCTTTATCTACGTGTAGAAAAACCAGACCATTTGTACATAAAAAACACAAGGTACTTGATACAGTCTGCTGTAAAAAGTACAACTGAACACTGACCCACTTCAGTAAGGTGCCAAAAGATGCGGAATTGAGCCAGGCATCGGCAGCTGTTGAAAAATTGCAAATTTCCCTGGTTTCCATGGAGTAAGAGCCGTTGCTGGGCACGTGATTATGACATAAATGATCATTCAATTGTCACTACAGCCAAAAGTATTGGTCGGAGAGCAACGCGGTTTGCACCATTCGATTTCTCGTCACAAAATACGTCGGATTAGACTCTTACCAGCAGCACTGGAACAGTTTTTCCACTTTTGCATTTTTACCTGGTTTTTTTGTTAATTGAAATCGGTTACACTGTAATCTGTACAATCGCGACTGGTCATTACTATATTCAACTTTTGACTATAAGTTATGTGCCCTTCGGTAGCCCAGAAGACCTGAAATCTTTGGGCTAAGCCCATTTAACTCACCCAGCAATTGCCTTACTTCTAAGTCGAAGACAATCTCAATGTCTTTATCTACGTGTAGAAAAAACCAGACCATTTGTACATTAAAAACACAAGGTACTTGATACAGTCTGCTGTAAAAAGTACAACTAAACACTGACCCACATTTATAAGGTGCCAAAAGATGCGGAATTGGGCCAGGCATCGGCAGCTGTTAAAAAATTGCAAATTTCCCTGGTTTCCATGGAGTAACAGCCGTTGCTGGGCACGTGATTATGACATCAATGATCATTGAATTGTCGCTACAGCCAAAAGTATTGGTCGGAGAGCAACGCGGTTTGCACCATTCGATTTTTCGTCACAAAATACGTCAGATTAGCCTCTTATCAGCAGCACTGGAACATTTTTTCCACTTTTGCATTTTTACCTGGTCTTTTTTTTAATTGAAATCGGTTACACTGTAATCTGTACAATCGCGACTGGTCATTACTATATTCAACTTTTGACTATAAGTTATGTGCCCTTCGGTAGCCCAGAAGACCTAAAATCTTTGGGCTAAGCCCACTTAACTCACCCAGCAATTGCCTTACTTCTAAGTCGAAGACAATCTCAATGTCTTTATCTACGTGTAAAAAAACCAGACCATTTGTACATAAAAAACACAAGGTACTTGATACAGTCTGCTGTAAAAAGAACAACTAAACACTGATCCACATTTATAAGGTGCCAAAAGATGCGGAATTGGGCCAGGCATCGGCAGCTGTTAAAATATTGCAAATATCCCTGGTTTCCATGGAGTAAGAGCCGTTGCTGGGCACGTGATTATGACATCAATGATCATTGAATTGTCGCTACAGCCAAAAGTATTGGTCGGAGAGCAACGCGGTTTGCACCATTCGATTTTTCGTCACAAAATACGTCGGATTAGCCTCTTATCAGCAGCACTGGAACATTTTTTCCACTTTTGCATTTTTGCCTGGTCTTTTTGTTAATTGAAATCGGTTACACTGTAATCTGTACAATCGCGACTGGTCATTACTATATTCAACTTTTGACTATAAGTTATGTGCCCTTCGGTAGCCCAGAAGACCTGAAATCTTTGGGCTAAGCCCATTTAACTCACCCAGCAATTGCCTTACTTCTAAGTCCAAGACAATCTCAATGTCTTTATCTACGTGTAGAAAAACCACACCATTTGTACGTGAAAAACACAAGGTACTTGATACAGTCTGCTGTAAAAAGTACAACTAAACACTGACCCACATTTATAAGGTGCCAAAAGATGCGGAATTGGGCCAGGCATCGGCAGCTGTTAAAAAATTGCAAATATCCCTGGTTTCCATGGAGTAAGAGCCGTTGCTGGGCACGTGATTATGACATCAATAATCATTGAATGGTCGCTACAGCCAAAAGTATTGGTCGGAGAGCAACGCGGTTTGCACCATTCAATTTCTCGTGACAAAATACGTCGGATTAGCCTCTCACCAGCAGCACTGGAACAGTTTTTCCACTTTTGCATTTTTGCCTGGTCTTTTTGTTAATTGAAATCGGCTACACTGTACTCTGTACAATCGCGACTGGTCATTACTATATTCAACTTTTGACTATAAGTTATGTGCCCTTCGGTAGCCCAGAAGACCTGAAATCTTTGGGCTAAGCCCATTTAACTCACCCAGCAATTGCCTTACTTCTAAGTGCAAGACAATCTCAATGTCTTTATCTACGTGTAGAAAAACCACACCATTTGTACATGAAAAACACAAGGTACTTGATACAGTCTGCTGTAAAAAGTACAACTGAACACTGACCCACTTCAGTAAGGTGCCAAAAGATGCGGAATTGAGCCAGGCATCGGCAGCTGTTGAAAAATTGCAAATTTCCCTGGTGTCCATGGAGTAAGAGCCGTTGCTGGGCATGTGATTATGACATAAATGATCATTCAATTGTCACTTGAGCCAAAAGTATTGGTCGGAGAGCAACGCGGTTTGCACCATTCGATTTCTCGTCACAAAATATGTCGGATTAGCCTCTTAACAGCAGCACTGGAACAGTTTTTCCACTTTTGCATTTTTACCTGGTCTTTTTGTTAATTGAAATCGGCTACACTGTACTCTGTACAATCGCTACTGGTCATTACTATATTCAACTTTTGATTATAAGTTATGTGCCCTTCGGTAGCCCAGAAGACCTTAAATCTTTGGGTTAAGCCCATTTAACTCACCCAGCAATTGTCTTACTTCTAAGTGCAAGACAATCTCAATGTCTTTTTCTACGTGTAAAAAAAACCACACCATTTGTACATTAAAAACACAAGGTACTTGATACAGTCTGCTGTAAAAAGTACAACTGAACACTGACCCACTTCAGTAAGGTGCCAAAAGATGCGGAATTGAGCCAGGCATCGGCAGCTGTTGAAAAATTGCAAATTTCCCTGGTTTCCATGGAGTAAGAGCCGTTGCTGGGCACGTGATTATGACATAAATGATCATTCAATTGTCACTACAGCCAAAAGTATTGGTCGGAGAGCAACGCGGTTTGCACCATTCGATTTCTCGTCACAAAATACGTCGGATTAGACTCTTACCAGCAGCACTGGAACAGTTTTTTCCATTTTTGCATTTTTACCTGGTTTTTTTGTTAATTGAAATCGGCTACACTGTACTCTGTACAATCGCGACTGGTCATTACTATATTCAACTTTTGACTATAAGTTATGTGCCCTTCGGTAGCCCAGAAGACGTCAAATCTTTGGGCTAAGCCCATTTAACTCACCCAGCCATTGTCTTACTTCTAAGTCCAAGACAATCTCAATGTCTTTATCTACGTGTAGAAAAACCACACCATTTGTACATAAAAAACACAAGGTACTTGATGCAGTCTGCTGTAAAAAGTACAACTAAGCACTGACCCACATTTATAAGGTGCCAAAAGATGCAGAATTGGGCCAGGCATCGGCAGCTGTTAAAAAATTGCAAATATCCCTGGTGTCCATGGAGTAAGAGCCGTTGCTGGGCACGTGATTATGACATCAATGATCATTGAATTGTCGCTACAGCCAAAAGTATTGGTCGGAGAGCAACGCGGTTTGCACCATTCGATTTCTCGTCACAAAATACGTCGGATTAGCCTCTTAACAGCAGCACTGGAACAGTTTTTCCACTTTTGCATTTTTACCTGGTCTTTTTATTAATTGAAATCGGCTACACTGTACTCTGTACAATCGGGACTGGTCATTACTATATTCAACTTTTGACCATAAGTTATGTGCCCTTCGGTAGCCCAGAAGACGTCAAATCTTTGGGCTAAGCCCATTTAACTCACCCAGCAATTGTCTTACTTCTAAGTGCAAGACAATCTCAATGTCTTTATCTACGTGTAGAAAAACCACACCATTTGTACATAAAAAACACAAGGTACTTGATACAGTCTGCTGTAAAAAGTACAACTGAACACTGACCCACTTCAGTAAGGTGCCAAAAGATGCGGAATTGAGCCAGGCATCGGCAGCTGTTGAAAAATTGCAAATTTCCCTGGTTTCCATGGAGTAAGAGCCGTTGCTGGGCACGTGATTATGACATAAATGATCATTCAATTGTCACTTGAGCCAAAAGTATTGGTCGGAGAGCAACGCGGTTTGCACCATTCGATTTCTCGTCACAAAATACGTCGGATTAGACTCTTACCAGCAGCACTGGAACAGTTTTTCCACTTTTGCATTTTTACCTGGTTTTTTTGTTAATTGAAATCGGCTACACTGTACTCTGTACAATCGCGACTGGTCATTACTATATTCAACTTTTGACTATAAGTTATGTGCCCTTCGGTAGCCCAGAAGACGTCAAATCTTTGGGCTAAGCCCATTTAACTCACCCAGCAATTGTCTTACTTCTAAGTCCAAGACAATCTCAATGTCTTTATCTACGTGTAGAAAAACCACACCATTTGTACATAAAAAACACAAGGTACTTGATACAGTCTGCTGTAAAAAGTACAACTATGCACTGACCCACATTTATAAGGTGCCAAAAGATGCGGAATTGTGCCAGGCATCGGCAGCTGTTAAAAAATTTCAAATATCCCTGGTGTCCATGGAGTAAGAGCCGTTGCTGGGCACGTGATTATGACATCAATGATCATTGAATTGTCGCTACAGCCAAAAGTATTGGTCGGAGAGCAACGCGGTTTGCACCATTCGATTTCTCGTCACAAAATACGTCGGATTAGCCTCTTACCAGCAGCACTGGAACAGTTTTTCCACTTTTGCATTTTTGCCTGGTCTTTTTGTTAATTGAAATCGGCTACACTGTACTCCGTACAATCGCGACTGGTCATTACTATATTCAACTTTTGACTATAAGTTATGTGCCCTTCGGTAGCCCAGAAGACCTGAAATCTTTGGCTAAGCCCATTTAACTCACCCAGCAATTGCCTTACTTCTAAGTGCAAGACAATCTCAATGTCTTTATCTACGTGTAGAAAAACCACACCATTTGTACATAAAAAACACAAGGTACTTGATACAGTCTGCTGTAAAAAGTACAACTGAACACTGACCCACTTCAGAAAGGTGCCAAAAGATGCGGAATTGAGCCAGGCATCGGCAGCTGTTGAAAAATTGCAAATTTCCCTGGTTTCCATGGAGTAAGAGCCGTTGCTGGGCACGTGATTATGACATAAATGATCATTCAATTGTCACTACAGGCAAAAGTATTGGTCGGAGAGCAACGCGGTTTGCACCATTTGATTTCTCGTCACAAAATACGTCGAATTAGCCTCTTACCAGCAGCACTGGAACAGTTTTTCCACTTTTGCATTTTTGCCTGGTCTTTTTGTTAATTGAAACCGGCTACACTGTACTCTGTACAATCGCTACTGGTCATTACTATATTCAACTTTTGACTATAAGTTATGTGCCCTTCGGTAGCCCAGAAGACGTCAAATCTTTGGGCTAAGCCCATTTAACTCACCCAGCAATTGTCTTACTTCTAAGTGCAAGACAATCTCAATGTCTTTATCTACGTGTAGAAAAACCAGACCATTTGTACGTGAAAAACACAAGGTACTTGATACAGTCTGCTGTAAAAAGTACAACTGAACACTGACCCACTTCAGTAAGGTGCCAAAAGATGATGCGGAATTGAGCCAGGCATCGGCAGCTGTTGAAAAATTGCAAATTTCCCTGGTTTCCATGGAGTAAGAGCCGTTGCTGGGCACGTGATTATGACATAAATGATCATTGAATTGTCACTACAGCCAAAAGTATTGGTCGGAGAGCAACGCGGTTTGCACCATTCGATTTCTCGTCACAAAATACGTCGGATTAGCCTCTTAACAGCAGCACTGGAACAGTTTTTCCACTTTTGCATTTTGCCTGGTCTTTTTGTTAATTGAAATCGGCTACACTGTACTCTGTACAATCGCGACTGGTCATTACTATATTCAACTTTTGACTATAAGTTATGTGCCCTTCGGTAGCCCAGAAGACGTCAAATCTTTGGGCTAAGCGCATTTAACTCACCCAGCAGTTGTCTTACTTCTAAGTGCAAGACAATCTCAATGTCTTTATCTACGTGTAGAAAAACCAGACCATTTGTACATAAAAAAAACAAGGTACTTGATACAGTCTGCTGTAAAAGTACAACTGACCACAGACCCACATGAATAAGGAGCCAAAAGATGCGGAATTGAGCCAGGCATCGGCAGCAGTTAAAAAAATTGCAAATTTCCCTGGTTTCCATGGAGTAAGAGCCGTTGCTGGGCACGTGATTATGACATAAATGATCATTCAATTGTCACTACAGCCAAAAGTATTGGTCGGAGAGCAACGCGGTTTGCACCATTCGATTTCTCGTCACAAAATAGGTTGGATTAGCCTCTTACCAGCAGCACTGGAACAATTTTTCAATTTTGCAATTTTGCCTGGTCTTTTTGTTAATTGAAATCGGCTACACTGTACTCTGTACAATCGCGACTGGTCATTACTATATTCAACTTTTGACTATAAGTTATGTGCCTTCGGTAGCCCAGAAGACCTGAAATCTTTGGGCTAAGCCCATTTAACTCACCCAGCAATTGCCTTACTTCTAAGTGCAAGACAATCTCAATGTCTTTATCTACGTGTAGAAAAACCAGACCATTTGTACGTGAAAAACACAAGGTACTTGATACAGTCTGCTGTAAAAAGTACAACTCAACACTGACCCACTTCAGTAAGGTGCCAAAAGATGCGGAATTGAGCCAGGCATCGGCAGCTGTTGAAAAATTGCAAATTTCCCTGGTTTCCATGGAGTAAGAGCCGTTGCTGGGCACGTGATTATGACATAAATGATCATTCAATTGTCACTACAGCCAAAAGTATTGGTCGGAGAGCAACGCGGTTTGCACCATTCGATTTCTCGTCACAAAATACGTCGGATTAGCCTCTTAACAGCAGCACTGGAACAGTTTTTCCACTTTTGCATTTTTGCCTGGTCTTTTTGTTAATTGAAATCGGCTACACTGTACTCTGTACAATCGCGACTGGTCATTACTATATTCAACTTTTGACTATAAGTTATGTGCCCCTTCGGTAGC
Source organism: Liolophura sinensis (assembly GCF_032854445.1). Classification (NCBI taxonomy): domain Eukaryota; kingdom Metazoa; phylum Mollusca; class Polyplacophora; order Chitonida; family Chitonidae; genus Liolophura; species Liolophura sinensis. The sequence continues at coordinate 5,885 of NW_027018064.1, read as the reverse complement.
CCAGAAGACGTCAAATCTTTGGGCTAAGCCCATTTAACTCACCCAGCAATTGTCTTACTTCTAAGTGCAAGACAATCTCAATGTCTTTATCTACGTGTAGAAAAACCAGACCATTTGTACATAAAAAACACAAGGTACTTGATACAGTCTGCTGTAAAAGTACAACTGACCACAGACCCACATGAATAAGGAGCCAAAAGATGCGGATTGAGCCAGGTATCGGCAGCTGTTGAAAAATTGCAAATTTCCCCGGTTCCATGGAGTAAGAGCCGTTGCTGTGCAACGTGATTATGACATAAATGATCATTCAATTGTCACTACAGGCAAAAGTATTGGTCGGAGAGCAACGCGGTTTGCACCATTTGATTTCTCGTCACAAAATACGTCGGATTAGCCTCTTACCAGCAGCACTGGAACAGTTTTTCCACTTTTGCATTTTTGCCTGGTCTTTTTGTTAATTGAAATCGGCTACACTGTACTCTGTACAATCGCGACTGGTCATTACTATATTCAACTTTTGACTATAAGTTATGTGCCCTTCGGTAGCCCAGAAGACCTGAAATCTTTGGGCTAAGCCCATTTAACTCACCCAGCAATTGCCTTACTTCTAAGTGCAAGACAATCTCAATGTCTTTATCTACGTGAAGAAAAACCAGACCATTTGTACGTGAAAAACACAAGGTACTTCATACAGTCTGCTGTAAAAAGTACAACTGAACACTGACCCACTTCAGTAAGGTGCCAAAAGATGCGGAATTGAGCCAGGCATCGGCAGCAGTTAAAAAAATTGCAAATTTCCCTGGTTTCCATGGAGTAAGAGCCGTTGCTGGGCACGTGATTATGACATAAATGATCATTCAATTGTCGCTACAGCCAAAAGTATTGGTCGGAGAGCAACGCGGTTTGCACCATTCGATTTCTCGTCACAAAATAGGTTGGATTAGCCTCTTACCAGCAGCACTGGAACAATTTTTCCAATTTTGCAATTTTGCCTGGTCTTTTTGTTAATTGAAATCGGCTACACTGTACTCTGTACAATCGCGACTGGTCATTACTATATTCAACTTTTGACTATAAGTTATGTGCCCTTCGGTAGCCCAGAAGACCTGAAATCTTTGGGCTAAGCCCATTTAACTCACCCAGCAATTGCCTTACTTCTAAGTGCAAGACAATCTCAATGTCTTTATCTACGTGTAGAAAAACCACACCATTTGTACATGAAAAACACAAGGTACTTAATACAGTCTGCTGTAAAAAGTACAACTGAACACTGACCCACTTCAGTAAGGTGCCAAAAGATGCGGAATTGAGCCAGGCATCGGCAGCTGTTGAAAAATTGCAAATTTCCCTGGTTTCCATGGAGTAAGAGCCGTTGGTATGCACGTGATTATGACATAAATGATTATTCAATTGTCGCTACAGCCAAAAGTATTGGTCGGAGAGCAACGCGGTTTGCACCATTCGATTTCTCGTCACAAAATACGTCGGATTAGACTCTTACCAGCAGCACTGGAACAGTTTTTCCACTTTTGCATTTTACCTGGTTTTTTTGTTAATTGAAATCGGCTACACTGTACTCTGTACAATCGCGACTGGTCATTACTATATTCAACTTTTGACTATAAGTTATGTGCCCTTCGGTAGCCCAGAAGACATGAAATCTTTGGGCCAAGCCCATTTAACTCACCCAGCAATTGCCTTACTTCTAAGTGCAAGACAATCTCAATGTCTTTATCTACGTGTAGAAAAACCAGACCATTTGTACGTGAAAAAACACAAGGTACTTGATACAGTCTGCTGTAAAAAGTACAACTGAACACTGACCCACTTCAGTAAGGTGCCAAAAGATGCGGAATTGAGCCAGGCATCGGCAGCTGTTGAAAAATTGCAAATTTCCCTGGTTTCCATGGAGTAAGAGCCGTTGCTGGGCACGTGATTATGACATAAATGATCATTCAATTGTCACTACAGCCAAAAGTATTGGTCGGAGAGCAACGGGGTTTGCACCATTCGATTTCTCGTCACAAAATACGTCGGATTAGCCTCTTAACAGCAGCACTGGAACAGTTTTTCCACTTTTGCATTTTTGCCTGGTCTTTTTGTTAATTGAAATCGGCTACACTGTACTCTGTACAATCGCGACTGGTCAATTACTATATTCAACTTTTGACTATAAGTTATGTGCCCTTCGGTAGCCCAGAAGACGTCAAATCTTTGGCTAAGCCCATTTAACTCACCCAGCAATTGTCTTACTTCTAAGTGCAAGACAATCTCAATGTCTTTATCTACGTGTAGAAAAACCAGACCATTTGTACATAAAAAACACAAGGTACTTGATACAGTCTGCTGTAAAAGTACAACTGACCACAGACCCACATGAATAAGGAGCAAAAGATGCGGAATTGAGCCAGGTATCGGCAGCTGTTGAAAAAATTGCAAATTTCCCCGGTTTCCATGGAGTAAGAGCCGTTGCTGTGCACGTGAATTATGACATAAATGATCATTCAATTGTCACTACAGGCAAAAGTAATTGGTCGGAGAGCAACGCGGTTTGCACCATTGGATTTCTCGTCACAAAATACGTCGAATTAGCCTCTTACCAGCAGCACTGGAACAGTTTTTCCACTTTTGCATTTTTGCCTGGTCTTTTTGTAATTGAAATCGGCTACACTGTACTCTGTACAATCGCGACTGGTCATTACTATATTCAACTTTTGACTATAAGTTATGTGCCCTTCGGTAGCCCAGAAGACCTGAAATCTTTGGGCTAAGCCCATTTAACTCACCCAGCAATTGCCTTACTTCTAAGTGCAAGACAATCTCAATGTCTTTATCTACGTGTAGAAAAACCAGACCATTTGTACGTGAAAAACACAAGGTACTTGATACAGTCTGCTGTAAAAAGTACAACTGAAACACTGACCCACTTCAGTAAGGTGCCAAAAGATGCGGAAATTGAGCCAGGCATCGGCAGCAGTTAAAAAAATTGCAAATTTCCCTGGTTTCCATGGAGTAAGAGCCGTTGCTGGGCACGTGATTATGACATCAATGATCATTCAATTGTCGCTACAGCCAAAAGTATTGGTCGGAGAGCAACGCGGTTTGCACTATTCGATTTCTCGTCACAAAATAGGTTGGATTAGCCTCTTACCCAGCAGCACTGGAACAATTTTTCCAATTTTGCAATTTTGCCTGGTCTTTTTGTTAATTGAAATCGGCTACACTGTACTCTGTAGAATCGCGACTGGTCATTACTATATTCAACTTTTGACTATAAGTTATGTGCCCTTCGGTAGCCCAGAAGACCTGAAATCTTTGGCTAAGCCCATTTAACTCACCCAGCAATTGCCTTACTTCTAAGTGCAAGACAATCTCAATGTCTTTATCTACGTGTAGAAAAAACCAGACCATTTTGTACGTGAAAAACACAAGGTACTTGATACAGTCTGCTGTAAAAAGTACAACTGAACACTGACCCACTTCAGTAAGGTGCCAAAAGATGCGGATTGAGCCAGGCATCGGCAGCTGTTGAAAAATTGCAAATTTCCCTGGTTTCCATGGAGTAAGAGCCGTTGCTGGGCACGTGATTATGACATAAATGATCATTCAATTGTCACTACAGCCAAAAGTATTGGTCGGAGAGCAACGCGGTTTGCACCATTCGATTTCTCGTCACAAAATACGTCGGATTAGCGTCTTAACAGCAGCACTGGAACAGTTTTTCCACTTTTGCAATTTTACCTGGTCTTTTTGTTAATTGAAATCGGCTACACTGTACTCTGTAGAATCGCGACTGGTCATTACTATATACAACTTTTGACTATAAGTTATGTGCCCTTCGGTAGCCCAGAAGACCTGAAATCTTTGGCTAAGCCCATTTAACTCACCCAGCAATTGCCTTACTTCTAAGTGCAAGACAATCTCAATGTCTTTATCTACGTGTAGAAAAACCAGACCATTTGTACGTGAAAAACACAAGGTACTTGATACAGTCTGCTGTAAAAAGTACAACTGAACACTGACCCACTTCAGTAAGGTGCCAAAAGATGCGGAATTGAGCCAGGCATCGGCAGCTGTTGAAAATTGCAAATTTCCCTGGTTTCCATGGAGTAAGAGCCGTTGCTGGGCACGTGATTATGACATAAATGATCATTCAATTGTCACTACAGCCAAAAGTATTGGTCGGAGAGCAACGCGGTTTGCACCATTCGATTTCTCGTCACAAAATACGTCGGATTAGCCTCTTAACAGCAGCACTGGAACAGTTTTTCCACTTTTGCATTTTGCCCCTTGTCTTTTTGTTAATTGAAATCGGCTACACTGTACTCTGTACAATCGCGACTGGTCATTACTATATTCAACTTTTGACTATAAGTTATGTGCCCTTCGGTAGCCCAGAAGACGTCAAATCTTTGGGCTAAGCCATTTAACTCACCCAGCAATTGTCTTACTTCTAAGTGCAAGACAATCTCAATGTCTTTATCTACGTGTAGAAAACCAGACCATTTGTACATAAAAAACACAAGGTACTTGATACAGTCTGCTGTAAAAGTACAACTGACCACAGACCCACATGAATAAGTAGCCAAAGATGCGGAATTGAGCCAGGTATCGGCAGCTGTTGAAAAATTGCAAATTTCCCTGGTTTCCATGGAGTAAGAGCCGTTGCTGTGCACGTGATTATGACATAAATGATCATTCAATTGTCACTACAGGCAAAAGTATTGGTCGGAGAGCAACGCGGTTTGCACCATTCGATTTCTCGTCACAAAATACGTCGAATTAGCCTCTTAACAGCAGCACTGGAACAGTTTTTCCACTTTTGCATTTTTGCCTGGTCTTTTTGTTGATTGAAATCGGCTACACTGTACTCTGTACAATCGCGACTGGTCATTACTATATTCAACTTTTGACTATAAGTTATGTGCCCTTCGGTAGCCCAGAAGACCTGAAATCTTTGGGCAAAGCCCATTTAACTCACCCAGCAATTGTCTTACTTCTAAGTGCAAGACAATCTCAATGTCTTTATCTACGTGTAGAAAAACCAGACCATTTGTACGTGAAAAACACAAGGTACTTGATACAGTCTGCTGTAAAAAGTACAACTGAAAACTGACCCACTTCAGTAAGGTGCCAAAAGATGCGGTATTGAGCCAGGCATCGGCAGCTGTTGAAAAATTGCAAATATCCCTGGTTTCCATGGAGTAAGAGCCGTTGCTGGGCACGTGATTATGACATAAATGATCATTCAATTGTCACTACAGCCAAAAGTATTGGTCGGAGAGCAACGCGGTTTGCACCATTCGATTTCTCGTCACAAAATACGTCGGATTTGCCTCTTAACAGCAGCACTGGAACAGTTTTTCCACTTTGCATTTTTGCCTGGTCTTTTTGTTAATTGAAATCGGCTACACTGTACTCTGTACAATCGCGACTGGTCATTACTATATTCAACTTTTGACTATAAGTTATGTGCCCTTCGGTAGCCCAGAAGACGTCAAATCTTTGGGCTAAGCCCATTTAACTCACCCAGCAATTGTCTTACTTCTAAGTGCAAGACAATCTCAATGTCTTTATCTACGTGTAGAAAAACCACACCATTTGTACATAAAAAACACAAGGTACTTGATACAGTCTGCTGTAAAAGTACAACTGACCACAGACCCACATAAATAAGGTGCCAAAAGATGCGGAATTGAGCCAGGTATCGGCAGCTGTTGAAAAATTACAAATTTCCCCGGTTTCCATGGAGTAAGAGCCGTTGCTGTGCACGTGATTATGACATAAATGATCATTCAATTGTCACTACAGCCAAAAGTATTGGTCGGAGAGCAACACGGTTTGCACCATTGGATTTCTCGTCACAAAATACGTCGAATTAGCCT